>NW_016690183.1:657889-691353 GCF_001604755.1 Lepidothrix coronata
AGGCAGGAATGGGCAGTTCTTTCCCCCGGGGGGTTCCATAAAAGGTAAGAGCATCCTCCTATCTCACAGGCCTCTTAACACCTAGTTTATAGCCTGAGGAGTCAGGCTCTTATGGGCAGAGGTGCTAATAGTCTATTGACAACAGTTTCTGGGAAATGGCATGGAAGGCTATAGAATACACAGTTCTGGGTTACACCCATACCATGATGAACTCAGCTGTCCTAACAAGGACAGACCAGTCTAGTCAATGTTGCACAATTGGCACTGCACATGCTCATCTCAGTATAGAGACAATTAAACATAATATTTGAGGTAAACAACATCCCTGTGGAACAAGGACACCTTGATAGCCAAACTCTTATTTATGTAACTGGAGGGTTATGTAAATCAGCAGGCTTTGGGGGTAAAAACCATTTGTTTGTCAAGCCTCTGTATAGTGTCTGGCTCAGGGAGGCCCTGATCCATGACCTAGCCTCTAGGTACAACCAAAACACAATAAAAGGAATTTGCCTGGCCATTGGGCAAATAGAAGAGAAAGATAGCTCTTGTCCTGCAGAGCTTAATTCTCCTGGTAATAATGGGACAGTTCTTTCATATACAAGCAGATAGCTTAGATTTCTTTAGATATCAGGAAACAAATTGAGTATCTATATATATTGGGACCAGCTGGTAGAAGCAGGCATCAGGTTTTTAAAGAGGAGGTAGATATACCAGTTTAAACCAGATGAAAAACATGTCTGAAGAGCATACTTTTAAGCACCTTCCTTGGTACGTGCTTTGTCTCCCACATGCAGCCTTCCCAACTGGCTCATGCAAATGCAGGTTTTGTGTATTCAGCAAAAACATGAATGTGCTCTTTGCAATTTTTATCCCCATATATAAATATATTATATTCTTGCTGCTCCAAATGTTTGATCATTCACACTATCAAACCCTAATTTTTTGCTCATGGAATAATTTCCTGTCTGAGCTTGTTAGAGCCTTCTTCGCAGCACAGGCGAAACGGGAATCTGTCATCACAAGACTGAGAATCCAGGACTACAATCATAGGAAGAGGCAGATGTGGGATGAGGCAGATCTGAGAAGCAGACATACTGGCAGAAAAAGCCCTGTGAAAACCAGGTTTGCTGCTATTGCAGGTGCTGGGGTGAGGCAGTGCTGGCGGATGCTCTGCCAGCAGTAGCTGCTGAGCTATGTGCTCCATGTTCTCTTGGGGGCAACAGACCACAAGGCTTTTCAGGGCATTCCCAGCAGGATCATGACCATGTCCTTGCTAAAAGTCACTGCTCCCTCAAGTAGGACAACTGTGTTAACAATAAGCGTATAAACACATAGGTGGAGTTAAAGTCAGATAGGTGGGAATTTGGTGACACAAGTAGTTTAGAGTTTAGTTGTTTTGGAAGATAAAGGTTGCTTATTTCTCTTATTTTCTGCATGGTCAGAAACAAAATTCATATGAACGTACTCTTTTTTTATGCACCACTTAAAGTAAATAATAACTAAATGTGCCTCATTCCTGTGCCCAAGAAGCCTTGTAGCTACGAGCCCTCATCTACGTCATGCATTTGTGAAGGTCTTACGGCAAATGGGAGGGAAAAACAGCCATCCATCTTGTCCCTCACTTGAGCATTTCCTCACTTTATCATTATGAATTGCTGTTTTATAAATGCTGGGCCAACACTGTGCTGGTGTGTATTAGTTCCCCAACCTGGTGGACTTCAAAGCTAGAAGAGATCACCCCATCTGACAATAGCAGTGATTCAGATCACTTGCTCACTCCCACATTAAGTTGCAGTACATACATAGAACTGCATTAACAGTGACTTTAATTAACAGGAAAATAGCAAGCTGCCAACTTCTAGAGACTTTTATTAAATAAGCAAGAAAGAGGAAGAAAATTATGTCTTGGAGCAGGATTCACCTCATCTGAGCCTCTAAGCTAAACAACAAAAAGTTCAGAATCAAGTTGATGCTAGGTCTTTCATCTGCCTATGCAGTCAATGGATGAGCACCTCCTCATATGAGTCATCCCACTTGTCAACTGAAAAAAGAAAACAGAGATTGCATTAAAAAAAAGCAAAACAAACAAATAAAAGAGATTGGAGGCTTTAGTGCAACACCTGCGGAAGTGAATCCTGCCCATGTCTGATACTTCTTTTAGGAGTCTTGGCCATGTCAGTGTCTCAGACCTTCTCAGTGAGGTAGGGATATACCTTTGTCTTGGCTTTCATCTGTGGACCTAAGCACAAACAGCCCAACAGTGGGATATGCAAAAGGATCTAGCCTGACTTTTGCTGGTCGGAGTGAGAGTTCAGCAATCAGCTCTTTATGGAAGTGTGGCTCACTGAGAATTGTTGGTGAGCTAAGCAAGAAGGTAAATTTTCCAATGAGCAATGAAAGTAAGTGCTCCTAGTACCAGAGTTGCAAAACCTTTTTCTTTTTAAGTATTTCTTTAGTCAGAAGTATTTATGTAAACATCACAGCTTTCTGCATACATTTGTATAAAGTTCTGTACATTACAAAATGTAGCAACAAACATAATTCCTGCAGGATTAACCACAGTGAGCACCAAGCAATAAGGGAATAATGTTTATGAGCAAGAAATGCTAGCATGTAGCAGACTGATATATTTACACCTGTTCACTCAAATGTCACATTTACATATATCTCTTTTTTAATTATATATGGGCACTGTAGTACTCAGACTTGTTTACATCGAGTGAATCCAAAGTACTGACTGCTGGTTTTATATACATAAATGAAAGAATAAATCAAATATATACAGTATGAATGTATGGGAAGGCAAGATGATAAAATTCTTAATAATATATAATTTTAAAATATTCAATATTTTTTGATGTGCATCAAAGAATCATAGAATATCCCTCTGTTAGAAGGGACCCACAAGGATCATTTAAGTCCAATTGTATTGAATTTCAGACCAAGTCCTAGTTACTGAGCCATGCTTCCACAGACATCTCTGGGAAAATGTCCACTGACATAAGTAGGTCCAGGAGATCATACACAAAAATCCAAACTTTGGGCCATGCTGTCTTCTGCCTTCTCCTTCATTTAAATGTCCAGTACTGAAAAGAAATGTCACATTTCTGCTCACATCTGGCATAAAGATGCATAAGAGAAAAAGAAACACAGAAACAGAAAGCAGACTCTTTAGCTGCAAGAAGAGATCACACAAGTAGTTGACTATCTGCTTATCAAGTACCCTTACCAAGGTTACTTATATTTATATGTAGATTTTGTTCATGGCATTTTCAGGATACAAAATTTTTGCTGGGACAGGCGGGAGACAAAATAGGGATGGAAATTTTAATCTAGACCCTCAAAATAAGTTGAATGACAATTTCACTGTTCCAAATAGATTCTACCTGATGTGTTAGAAGATAAAAGATACATGAACTGTCTTCCCCATTCAGCTTCCCACATGCTGCTGCTGCAAGAAAAGCAGAATGCATTTGTGACAGTGCATTACATTTGTTGGTAGCATTGTGAGAGCTGCATTCAGAGTAGTAATCTATTTTTTTAAAAAAAAGCTTTGCTGCTAATCTTTATTTAAAATAATGATGATTCCTATGCATCTTTAAAATTTGACCCCAACTCATTGGTTTAAAAGAAATACTAAAGCCAGTGCAAGGGTTATTTTAATTCCAGGCCATGTTGGTGTGAACATTATCAATTGATCTAGGATTTAAGTGACCTGTCTGGAATGCTTGACAAACAAATTTTTCTCATGAATTATACATATTACTGAAAACCATACTTAATGGGAGACTGGGAAGAGGGCAGGTATTTCCATCACCTAGGGGTGAAAGCCCTGCAAATTAACAACAAGACGGTTCATTGAAGCAGGTAATGGATTAGTCTGTGAAAACAAGAAATCTTTGTGGGAATGACTGTGATTATTCATATAGTCGGTTTGCTAATTATTGCTAGTATGAACATTATTTTAACTGCTTTTCAGAACCCTGGAAATGATGTGGCTTGTCAACAGTGTTGTGAAACACTGCAATATAGAAGACTTATAAGCACTACAGACTCATTCATGGGAAAACTTTGTGTTTGATCATGGAATCAAAATAGGCAGACCATATTTATTCTTACCTAATGAATACCTGTCTGGCTTGCAAGTGGAAAGAATAATAGACAAAAAGAGTCTTAAAAAAGTGGGAGGTATGATGTATCAGTACAGAGTAGAGATGTTAGAGCTGCACAGCTACCCAGCTAACATGATGCAGAGCATACCATTCTCTGACTAGAGAGGATGGGAAAGGGCTAATTCTGCAATGCTCATTCCCACATTCAAACTCCATGACTAATAATGCCTAAACATAAATGTGGTTAGAGAGTTCAGTGTTATTTGAGAAAAGCTATGTCTTCCTAAGAACTACATAGCACAACATATATATATATATATACTATATAAAAGGCATTTTTTATTAAAGTGATTTCCTTTTTTTTCCTTGTACCTGCTAACAGGCATAAACATCCAGTGATAGCTTGAGTGATAGCTTTGGCATGTGATTTTGTTCATTTTTTGAGGTTCTACCTTTCTCCTTTTCCAATTTCATTTACTACTTTCAGCTATTCCAGGAGATTTTAAGTTTTGCAGTATCAATTATTACATCCTCTTCTGACAATATTAGTTGGCTTTTGAAAGGACACTAGATAACTAACTTTAAAATTACCTATCACTATAGTGCATTTAACTTTTGGCATGACTTGAGTCTTGATTTTCGTATTCCTAATCAGGCTTTCTTTCCTCGAATTAACATTTTAAAGCCAGAATGACCTATCTAAAAGCCTTCTCTAGCCTTCTGCATAATACTGGCCTTCAGATTTCAAAGATTTTCCATTTAAGGTTCATGTCTTTCAGTTGCTCTCCTGCATGTGACTTTAAAGCAGAGCAAGATTCATATGATGTGTCCACCTGTGAGCTACTCCTGAAGTTTCTTCATAAAAATGTAATGGAAAAAGAAAATAGTATATTTCTGTCAGACATTGCAAAAAGGTCCATGCAGAAGACACCTGAAGTTAAACAAGAGGGCTTAGACTCTCAGTTTTGATTTAAGGGCTTCCAGTGAGGGGAAAATCTCAAATTGTTTTAGTGACTAAATATAGGAGCAGATAGAAGTTTACACCTGATTTCTAACCTGAATCTACCTAAACCTTTTTCGTGAGTGCCACTTGTCTTCATACTCAGCTTCATTCTTATTCTGCAAAGCTGTGGATTGCTGTTGTCTTTAACTGCTGCTGGAATGGTGTTTACTTTTACATGGACAGGACTTTTATGCATAGTCCCCTGTATGTGCTCAGGTTGGAGGAACTTCTTCCCTTCCTGAGCCTCTCTGATCAGCCTGGAAGATTGCTCACAGGATGCACAGTACAGTCTTTTTCTTTCTTCCTGTCCTTCCTAGGTATTTCATGAGCTGGTCATATTCATTTGTTGCAAGTGATAGTAAATCAAGTGAGAAGCATCTTGGTGCTAATTTCCCTGGTGTAATTTCAGGTTGAATGCCTCTCAGTACCCACAGCAGTCATGTTAGAGGCATTGGTGACTTACACATTAGGAGAAATTACTTTCAAGTCAGTACCTATGGCATACTCCAAGATATCTGGCAGCATCATCTACCTTACCCTAATAATGGAAATACTGGTTCTTGCAGAATAAAATAGCCAGAGACTGGCTTTCATCAAAACCAGCCTCTGGGATCAAGTTGCATGTGATATTTTGTCTGACTTTCAGGGACAGAGTTTAAGCAACTTTCTCTGCCAGAAAGCTAAACTCTTTGAATAAGAGGCTTGAATTATGAGATAAGGAATGAATAATCATAGAATCACAGAATGCTTTGGTTTGGAATGGACCTTAAAGATCATCTGCTTCCAAACCCCTCCCACAGGCAGGGACACCTCCCACTAGACCAGGGTCCTCAAAGCCCCATCTAACCTTGTCTTGAACATTTTCAGGAATGGGGTATCCACAACTTTTGTAGGCAACAGGTGTCTTTATTTTTTTAGTATATATCAGGTACTATTTCTTACTTATTAGCATTCCATTATCTCTCAGCTGTGTGTTTCTAATAATTGGTTAGATTTTGAAAATTATCATGACAAAATCATTGCATTCAAGAAATTTTAATATCAACTTTAGAATCACTGGCCATAGAGACCAAATCACAGAAGATATTTCACATACTGGGTTTGTGTCAATACAAGCAATGGCAAAATAATTTGTAGAAACAATTTGTCTATACATATGCTTCACTTGATTTCAGCTTCCCTGAAGGTGTTATTCCAAATTATGGTATACTACCATACTACAATTTGGTAATAGATGTTTCACGAGCCAAAGTTGGTTGTCTTTTGTATTTAGACACTACATTTATTTTACCTTGAGTATATGCCAGCAATATTAAGTTTATGGCAGCATTTCAGATGCAAGAGAAAATAACACATTTCTGGAAATAAGTAAGTAACAGAACATTCTGACAAACACGATGAGATAAGATGCAATTAAACACCCAGACAGTTTTCATTTAAAATATTATTTCTACTGATAGTTTTTTAACTATGGACACTCACATTAACCATGGTAAACTACCTGCATGACTATTAATAGCCATATTGATACAGTCAGCAATTTTATTGCTTGGCAGATTGTAAGTTAACTTCTTCTGCCTTCAAAAATACTAAAAAACAAAGAAGAGAACCCTGAGACATACACCTGACTTGCACCATCCTCCTCTGAAAAAGCTTCCTAGCAGAGGAAGTTTTTAAAATGTCATTTATTCTAAGAGCCTCATATAAAAGTTCTTAGCAGCTTATAAATATCTGACTTCTCTCCTAATGGGCATAAGGAAACCTCAAGTTTATTTTGTCAAAGGTCTTTTTATCATTGGTTGTGTAGGCTGCCAAGGTTCCTGCATGCCACTAGCTTTTTAGATAATATTCAGTATTTTCATTGTAATTCTCTGGTCGTAGTCATTCATTTACAAAGCTTACTTGGTCTGGGCTAATAATCTTACAGATCATATCCTGCAGGCTGTCTGCTAGAATTTTTGCCAGAAGTTGAAAATTCCAATTAATTATCAACAAGGACGAAGCTTCCTGAAGGCTTTGAGAACTTCACCCAAAATCTTATCTCACCATTCCCACTTTCTTGATTGCTGTGTATGTATATTATTCAGCTGTATATGTATGTATATTATTCAGCTGACCATATGATGTTATAAGTTCAGCCTTCATAACTTATATTCATCCCTAATATCTGCTAATTCAGCTTGTAACAGTCGGAATTTAATCTTGGGTTGTTAATTTTTTGTTTCTAAAAAAATACAGCACTGGTAAGAGCTTGCTTACATCCCTTCTGTACCTAAGCATAAATGTACTAATACTGCAGCAAAAATTACCAATGCACTGAGTAAATATCATAATATATTGCTTGCCACCTTTCATGTGGCAACATTTTACTAAGTGAATAATAAGTTCTGAGTTTGGCCACATACACTTAAGTCACCACTCTAAGAAATGGCCTGTGCAGGCAACCAGCCTGGTTTCTGTAACTGATTAGACAATTCAGTTCCTCTTAGATTTACCAGTCCAATCAGTAGAAATCCATAATCATGCCGCTGCAAATGCAGTCCCTCTCCATCTAATGACTTTAAGCATCATAGCAAAGTGCTTTGTCCCACAGTGTGTTTCTGAAGCCTGCAGGTCCCTTTCTTTGTCTGTAAACTATTCCTGGAAGCCACCAGTCAGTTTGAAGAGCTCATTGCTTGTTTTGCTGTTTGTTTTTTCTGAACCATTGGTCATGTTTTCTACAGAAAATCTACACCAGATTTAAAAGAGAAAAATCAAAGTCTTGATCTAAGTCTGGAGTAAGTAAAGAATCCAGTCCAGTTACAACTGGAACCTATATCTTATGATTTCTAACTTCCTTCCAGGAAAATAATTACAGATTTCTGGACAGGGTAGGAAAAAATAGTCTATGAATGTTGAAAAGTAGCCCAATCTAAATGTTAGAAAGAAGGAAAATGGAACATACTGTGATGGAGTTGACTAGGTAGTGTGCAAATTAGTCTTCATTAAACCCTCTTCTGCTCCTGAACTGACCAAAAACTAGGGATTTTCATCTTTACTTTTAGGGAGATTCACTAAGGTAACCAGGACTCGGAATTAACAGACACATCAGTAAGAACCTCAGTGCTGTGATGTTTAGCAATTACATAAACAAAATACATTTAACAAGATCCCTTTTTTTAAAGCATATGTAATTTTTCTGTGTACATATGCAATGGACAGAAAGATCAGTCCCAGATGCACTCATGGTGTATAATAGGAAAGAATATAATTGTGGATATTTGCAGACCAGTCTAATGTAAATCTAATGTACATCCATCAATGTAATAACACCACCTTTGTGTTTTCCAGTGTGAAAGCTCACAATTCCTATGGAATTGGATATTCTGATCAAGTTCCTTCTTCTGTGTTATGGTTCTTTTGCAGTCTTCCCTTTTCACTCCTGTATAGTAATTTCTGGCTTCACCCCATCTTTTCCACGGATTTTATTAATTTCTTCTTCTTGGACAACCTCTCTTCAGCTTCATACTAACTCATTGAGTTTCAGGTTAGACTTAGAAGGCTACAGTGTCAGAGCAGGTTTGAAATTGGCTTCTCCTTCTTAAACTACAATAATAACTAATGGATGCTATATGACATATAATGGTCTTATCACCACTATACAAATATGAATATAAATAAATACAAATAAAACAGTTTGTAAGGGCAAATATACACTGAAACCTCAGATTTCCCAGTTGGAGGGGTAAAGACATTTAAAAAAAAATGCTAGTTTTGAAGATTGCAGACCAGGCTAGTTTCAGAACATCTAATTGAGTCACTGACTTCTTGTAGAACTCAAAGAGGAATGAGCAATTCAGACCACTTGGTCTCCAAAGCTCCTTTAGTTCATCTCTGAACACAGTCAGTGGAAAGAACTGCTGAAATTAAGCACCTACAGCATGTGGTATGCCTCACTTAGCATATAACTTCTCTCTCCAATGCCTCAGCAGAAGAGGAAGCCCTGGTTTGTGGTGAATTGCATTGCTTTGACTCTCCGACACTTTGGCAACATTCTGAGCACTTTGCACCACTTCAGAGGATATGAAAGCGTGATGGTTTTGGGAGGGTCTTTTACATTTGACTGAGAAAATGAGTTTCAGATTTATTACATTTTCTCCATAGTTTCTATCACATTGAATTTTAGGCAGGAAATAGGAGAACTGTTCTCACAAACTGGAGCGATAATTGCTTTGTTAAAGGTCATCCAGATGGGACACAGATCTTCAGAATTGTTTTAGAGTGTAGTGAGAGCTACAATTATCTTGCTTCTTCTCAAGGAGTCTGAAGTTGCATAAAAGACATTGGACCCTCTGGAATAAAATTTTAAGTTTCTTTCAAGTAAATGTGAGTTCATCAAGCTTGTAATGGGGTTTTGTTGTTTTTTCCCCAAGCGTCAGAAATAATCCAGAAGCACCAATTTCACTGCAGAACAGTCCACCACTTTTCCAGACTTTCAGGATGAGGAGATCTGTACAGCAGGATACTTTTGTTACAACTTTGGCTGAGCTCTTTTTATAGACCACACAACTATGCTTTGTTAGACTTCAGTGTTTGTGCTTTAACCCACTTGACCTAAGCAGTCTAGACATCACCATAGTTCTCTCTGTCACACTGATGAAGACAATTTGTAGCAATTAAAAGATTTCTTAAATAGTGTAACAGTTCCTGATCATGTTTGCTGGGAAGTCATTAATTGCTGTGGTAACTCCAGAGATGTTGAATTTTTGCTTTATTTCCTTTTTTCTGTGTTTCTTTTCATGAAATCCCATCACCTGCTAATGGTGTCACAGATGCAGCCAAATGGACTCACATGCTTTTCAGCTTCTAAATTCATGCAGTTTGGGCCCATGCTTAATCAGCTGAATCACTGTGCTGGCCTCTAGTACTTATCCTTCATTACCCTTATTGGCACTATCTGATCACATTTAGGGAGACATATGTAGTAAGAAATCCTGCTTTTACTTCCTCGTTATACATAACATGGAGAAATCCCTCCCCTGAAGGTACCTGCATCCTCAGCTGCAGAGAATTTTGAAATATGAATTTAAAGCTATTAGAAGTCTTTGTTTTATTAACAAGACACTTTTTTCCCTGCTTTCCCCCCCCCCTCAAAGTGAACAATTATGAATTGTAATAACTGTGTTCCAAGAAGGTTTTATTTTGTCAAAATGGAGAGCTCTCCCCCAGGGCCACATTAGTATCTTTTTCTGTCTAGGAATGCAGCTGTTCCAGGGCAGGCTCTGAGTAATGTCTCTAATCGGCAGATATGCAGAGTGCTTAAGCTAATTATGTAATAAGGGAATCACTGCTAAAATTTTATAAACGTTAATATAGACATTTAACTTCAATTTCTTTGAAAGTTGAACAGGAAATGAGAATTCTTGTGGTACTAGTACCAAATGCTCATTTTTATACTGAGGTTTTAAAATGTCGGGTATTGCCGATCTAATGCTGTATTCAAGCTGCAAATGACTCTCTTTGGCATTGAAATATTGCTGCAATTAAACCTGCAGTAAAGTATTAAAATAAAAAAAAATATCTTGCATCTGATTGCCTTCACACAAAACTATGTGGATCTTCATTGATCTTGAAAGATGGTCCCTGACATCTGAGTTTTAATTTTCATACACAGATAATACTCTCTTCCCTAGGTCTTGGGGAACAAATACAAGATTTCTCATTTAAGCAGTTCCACATGAAAGTTAACATTGCGAGACCTATCTGAGGCAGCTTCTTTAACACAGTTTGCAGTCTCCACATCAGCCCTTATTCATTCATCTAGGTGTATGTCTTTGTTTCTACATTTGTATAACTCAGCAAACCATTCATTTCAATGACAGTCTTTTCTCAGGTAGTTGGTAAACAAGACAAATGTATTTTCAGTCACAGTATTTGAGCATTGGGATCAGGGGAAGAAGGCAAGATCAGTTGATTTAGACCAAACACACTCCTCTCCTTATTACATGTTAACATTTTCCACCATTCAAACTCCCCCTGAAAAGTGCCAACACTGTAGGCGACCAAGATCTTCCATGTCCAAGGCAGAAAATTCCTTTGCCAATACCGTAGGCCTGACCACTTCCCAAAATGTAGGGCACAGTCCTCCAACCAGTTGGGAGCTGGAACTTCTGTGTCCACTGAGTGATTATTAAAAGAGCAAAGAAGTAACAAACTGCCTACTATAGGTAGATGCTGATTTTGTTGTTTATTGCACTACTATTGGGCATTAGGATAAAATCTACATTTTGAGAACTAGACTGGCTTTCAAACACGTGTTCCCTTGCATCCTCATTCACTAAACATTATCCCAAATACAAATCCAAACACAAAGTAGTATTGCAATCACGAATAAAACTTCCTTTTTGTTGCCAGCTAAAACAGGCCAAAAGATGCATTTATCTGTAATATGGATGAGCTTGAATGTGCCACTTCTGTGCATCTCACATGTCCTTGCCATGGGATGTCATTGCTTGGTCCTTTCTAGAGAAGTTTCAACACCACACACCAAAAGGATGAAAGAGATTGGTTGTCAGCATGACTTTGGTTGGAAGAACAAACCCCTGAATGCTAAATATCCCACAGCTTGCCAAGAGAGGGATTCTGTTAGGACCACTTGCTAATTCCACAATAATGGTATGCTACAAACAAACCCTCAAATATTAAACAGATGAGTGTTTATTAAATATTAAGCATATGGTGTTTTAAAAAATGGAGAGAGAGGGCTACTGCCACTACAAGTAAAATCCTAGGCTCAGAATTTCTGGTTCTAATCCCTTTCAAACTTCTTTTCTTGGCAGCTTTGGAGAACTGTATGCAGTTCATCTGCATAGGTTCATGTGCTGGATTTCTCAAAGCAGAATATTTTCATAATATTTATAGTTTTCATAATAAGCAGAGTATTTTCATGAAGGAAAATATTTGATTTATGGATTTCAGGGACTAACTGCAGGTTCCTAAGTGTCCTAGTTAGGACAGCTGAGACAGCTGAGTTCATCATGGTATGGGTGTAACCCAAAACTGTGTATTCTATAGCCTTCCATGCCATTTCCCAGAAACTGTTGTCAATAGACTATTCGCACCCTCTGCCCATAGAGCCTGACTCCTCAGGCTATAAACTAGGTGTTAAGAGGCCTGTGAGATAGGAGGATGCTCTTGTCCTCACACCCTTTGTGGAACTCCCTGCCCTGAGGGAAGTATTGAGCATTCCTGCCTGAACTGGAGGATATATAATCTTGGAGTCTTGGAACATTTGCTACCACTCCTGGGATCCAGAGGAAGACTGCAGCTCATCACTCTCAACCAGACTTAGACCACCACCCTCAATCACCACTTTTGACCAGACTGCAACAGCTCTCCCACCAGCAGGTTTTTCCCCTCTCCCTTTACTTTGGACTCAAGTGGGGCCCAAGGAACACCACTTTGTTCATGTCCCAGGGTACTGGGTTATACATTTGGGTTTTGTGGGTTAAGACCAATTGTTTGTTTGTATGATTGTACTTACTGTATTATTTTAATAAATTGTTATTCTGACTTATAATCTCTCCTTTGAGTTGGGTTCATTTCCCCTGCTGGTTAACTCTTAAACCAGCACACTAAGCTTGAATAAAATTTCACAAAAAGAACTAAAATGCATAGATCCCTTATGAAAATGCATAGATCCCCTCTTTAAGAATGAAACTCTTAAGTACACAGTTACCATTCTAGCTTTCAAAGATTATAGCCTATAGAAGAAGTATGACTATAGCATCCATTGCAACTACTTGTCACTGTCCTAAAAAGGCTTGTTCACTTGAGGCTGGACATCTGCACTACTTCAAGGGTTGGACTCGATGATCTCGGAGGTCTTTTCCAACCCAATCGATTCTATGATTCTATGATTCAGTCTTGCTACTGTCAATATCTGAGGCAACTAACTAAAATGTAGGGGACTAGGATACGTCTATTCTACATCAAACAGGGAAGTCTCTTTCCTAGTTGCAGAAAAACAACTCTCTCTCTACAAATGGCACAAAAATACAAGTTTTGGCTTAAGAGGTTTAGGAGACAAAATTTTCTAGAAGCTGGAAGAATAATTTGAGGAGGCAGTGAGAATGTTTACCATAGTCCTAAAGTTCTTGTCTAGTAATTCATTCCCTACCCATGTCAGAGACAAGATACTGAGCTAGATGGACCTTTGCTATAGGACAATACAGCAGTGTACACTCACTCAGCTTTGAAAGGAGCATGAAGACAAAAACTGTGAACTAAACCTTATATCTTAAAGCATAGTAAATACGACATTTACAAGCTAGGGAGCTGCAGAAACATCTTGTAGCATGGTGCATTCTAAACACAATTCAACAAGTAGATTTTCTCTTGAGCTATCAGGACTTGCCCCACTGTCCTATAACTAGAATTTCTTCTTGTGCTAACCATCTTGGATTTACTATTCAAATAGTTGATTGAATTTCTATTAACAGACAGACACAAAAGTTTTCACTGAAAAGTTAAATGAAAGCTCTGGGAAGCAACAGGAAGAGCACATGATGGATGCTGGCTTGCGCATTGTTTTTCCTTGAGATGCTGCAGCTTGTATTTCAGCTCTAAAAATTACAAACACAGCTGGGTGTACACTCTAAACACAGTAGGATGATACTGTGGTATTACCCAGGTTCAGTCAAAATTCCTAGGAACTACAAGATGTACAGAATGGAAGCAAACATGCTTCTATTCATTGTAGTTATGGAGAGAGGAGAGGGAGTGAGAGTATTTGGGATTGAAGTCCCTCATACACGGAGATTTTTATTAGTGGAACAAGGTTTCCCATTTTCCAAATCTTAGTGTGGAAAACTTGGTCATAATATTTGAGGTCTGAACATCCTTTGCAGTGACATGTAACCCTGGAACAGGGACAGTGCTGAAATGTAGAGTCATAAAATAAATGCAGCTGCTCAGTTTCTTGCTTTGAGTCCTGCACTGTTCCATTTAACAAATCTTTGACCACTACAGAATACAACTTGTGGAACAGTGTCATGCATACACACACTTCTCACCTGTCTGAAGTGTCTGAGTCTTGCTTTGTCTGGGAGAGTGGATCTGCCCTTCACATCAGCATGTGGGGATGTTATCATTGCTTCTCATTGTGTAAATGGCAACAGTCACCATTATTACCCTTGATTGGCCCAGTGTTATGACCCTATCTGTGTGAAGACCTTGGGTCCCTCAACAGAGTGAATAGAAGCTGCCCAAATCTGTCATTCTTGGATGCTTACAGTGTTCCAGCTTGTCCCATTACTTTGGCATGCTGACTTTTTTCCCATCTCACTGAATGGGTATACACAATTTAACCATGTTTACACCAAAAAAAACAGTCTTTACCATAGTAAACTCGATATCCATGATATATAAACACTATTTTTTTCACTGAGAAATCTGCTTATACCTTTTGCAAACCATAAGCTACCTCTGTAACTCCTTCCATTTTGTTCAGTAGAGCCCACAGTATTTCTGTAGCTAATATGGATTTCAATCCTCATTTGACAGCTGGTGAGATAACGTGAACTACAGAAAGGTTAAGTGACTCAACTGAAGTCATGTCATAAGTTAGTGGCAGTCTGTCAGAGTCAAGAAAAGGATTTAGATGTCTTAAATGCTCTTCCTTGACTCAGTACTAAAGACATTTTGGACCAGAATGTTCTGAGAAATACTACACATGGATCAACACAGTTTTAGGCAAACAATAGGAATATTTATCTTTCAGTGATGTTTCTAAACACAATCTTTTATTATTTGAACAATAAAGCAAATACAGCAGTCTTCTTAAATCATTGCCTAAATAGAGCAGTGACAGAAAAGTCCAATAGTGGAGTTGCATTCACTAAAATTTCGACTCATCAGAAACTAATCAAAATCATATTAAATTTCTTGTATAGCAGACCAAAACAGAAAGAGAGAGTATTACAAAATATTTTAGGGGTTACAACCTTGGACAATTTCTTTACACAAATCCAGGCCTCTGTTCCATTTCTACATTACTAAATTAACATGAAATGCCACGAACTTCAAACAATAATGTCAATTGTTTTTAGCCGTTTCTTTTATCAAATAATAAGCCTTTATGGATTTCATATGTTGACTAAGCCAAAGGCATGGTCAGCACAGAAATGTTTACAGATGGCAGAACTCCTGTTTTTTTAAAAAAAGATCAAAGAGAGGTTGAGAATATACAAACCCTGGTGGTTAATACACACTCATAAACAAATAAATAGACTAGCATGATGTTTGCGTATGGCCAAACTGTCTGTGCAACTGAGGCTCTGTTATCAGCCCACCTTTGTTTTAAAATGCTCAGTTTGGGCCCCCCCACGCCACCAGGACAGGACTCCTTAGATAAGATTCTGTCAATACTCTCACTACCAGTTCCATTTTTAGGGATTTATAACTTGGCTGTAAAACTTCATCTGAGGGTTAGGCTTGGCAGACAAGGTCTCAGCCTGACAACAGTGTTTTTATTACATTATTTTAAAATGAAGTGGCTCTTTTTAACCTTAAGGAAGATGCAAGATGCATGTAAGTTAACCAGTTTCAGGAGGTATTTGGCTGCTGCTATAACTCAAAACTCTGTGTTGTTTTCTTTTTTTTTATTTCTTTTTTTTCCCCTTTGAAGAGTGTGTGTATATCTGTAGGAGTTTCATAAAAGACATCACATGGATGATTATGAACAGAGAACTATGTGCATATCCACAGGCAGCCTTAATGCAGAATAAAATTACTTATCAAATTCAAAGCAATTAGATTTCACCTACTTATTTTAGGCAAATAAAATCAAATTGAATTCACAATGAAAGGATTTATAGTTGATCATCTAAGAAGCACCTATAAAAAACTTGTTTGAGTGATTGTCAAGACTGAAAAGTAGTGGACAGATGGAAGAATACAGAGTCGAAGATCTACTCAGCAGAAAGGTGTTCACTACCCCACAAATTGAAAATAACATAGAACCCAGCAAATGGACAAAGGGTGTGTTCAACCATCTAGGGTGTTGCTCAAAGAGAAGGTCCTAATAGGAGTAACTACCAGTGCTTAAAAATCAGAAGCACTATTGCGTATTCAAGCTGCCTCTGTGGAAGTAATCCAGCAAGCTTTATAATATTTCCTGTAAAAGCATCTGATGGGTTATTGGAATAATCTTAATCTCTAATTCTTTTTAGTCATGTAATGAACCTTGAGATCCTTATTCAAAAAGAGTTTCCTGGGGTTTAGCATTGCGAGTTTTTTCTTTTTAATTAATCTACAATGTCACAGCTCTGGGTGTCTGGCCTGAGACACTGTCAACTAACTTAATTTTTTTCCAGAGAGTGGTAGACACTGGCCAATAAATCAGGTACTTCTGTAATGTATTAAGTTGAATGCCCACAAATTGAGATACATTCCTCAATCTCTTCTGAAAATATAGCTGTGAAGGGTCAGTCAGAATGGAGCACTCTGTGGCCACTAGGGCACAGTCTTAAGAACCTAGAGCCAACATGTGAAAGACGGACCTCTTTGTCAAAACAGAAATGCAATACATTTAAATTATACAATTAAGGAAGAAAGGGAGTGCTTCACATCACGTATCCTGGCTCCATGCATAAGACCAAGGGCATCACTTATATTAGTCTTTTTTTGTTCTAATTTAATACTCAGAGTTTATATGAACACAATGATGGAAGCTGCTGCGGGATTATATTGAACTAGAGCATCCAAGTGGCCTGGGATACGAGAGGGAAGAAGAAGACAGATTGCCAAGAATATAGTTTCACAAAATCAGTACAGAATAGGCTCAGCAGGTGGATGTTCACTGCTTGATAGAGCCTTTTCTTTTGTAAGAATAA
This sequence comes from Lepidothrix coronata, assembly GCF_001604755.1. Taxonomy (NCBI): domain Eukaryota; kingdom Metazoa; phylum Chordata; class Aves; order Passeriformes; family Pipridae; genus Lepidothrix; species Lepidothrix coronata. Next base: position 674,878 of record NW_016690183.1, read on the forward strand.
GGCTTAGCAGGGCAAAACCAGCAATGTTAGGTGGTAACACAAGCATGGTGAATATCCATTGACTGTTGATTGCCTCTTCCAATACCTGAGCTTTAAACACAGACTTTAACAAGTGAAGCTAGTGGGATCCAGGTTCAGAAAGGAGAATATTTTTCATGCTGCAGGTAACACCTCTGGGAAATGCTTTGCCAAAGGACATTTGAGAATCCAAAGTTTCTCACAGTTTTAATGGGGAAATTGAACAAGCATGCACAACAAAAAGGCCTTGAAGATTGCTAAATAGCCAAACACTGGGACCAGGAAATTTTCTGAGCTGAAAATAACAGTCCTTACACTTCCTCACCTCTACATCCTCTTATGATCACTGCTAAGCAGTATACTGGGCTACACAGATCCTTCATCTGAGCCAATATGGCCATCCCTATGTGCACGTGAACATGCAACTCCTCTATAGGACTTTGTAAAAATTTAGGATCTGCTGTTGCAGCACAATAGAGCCATGTTGAAAAATTTGATACAGCTAGATCATGTACAGCTCCCTCAGCTGCACTGATGTGTTGGAGTAGAAAGATTTTGATATCTGATGACTACACGTTCAAAGTGTTAATCCCAAAATGACAGCATGTGTCAACCTGTCTGCATGGCATCCAGAGGTGTTCAAGACCAGGCTGGATGGGGCTCTGAGTAACCTGGTCTAGTAGAAGGTGTCCATGGCTATGGCAAGGAGGTTGGAACTAGATGATCTTTAAGGCCCCTTTCAAGCTTAACTACTCTATGGTTCTGTGATTCTATAATTCCATTAAATATTTGCTCTGAGCCTGTCCAGAAATTATAGTGTGTGTGATGCTTTAGTTTAGTACAACTGCATTAAAAGGAATGCAAAAAAACAAAAACAAACAAACAAACAAACAAATTACAACTTCTGCATTGTTTGGAGCCTTGTTATCTGCTGGGAATGCAGACTACCTCTTCAAGAAGGACAAGGATGCACTGTGATATTTTGTGAAACATGACAGCCCTCAGTGTCAGTTGACTGCTTGTAAGAGCAGCTCTAAATTACGGCAGCCCCGCTGTCTTGTCCTTGAATCAGGTCGTGTAAATCTCAGCTATAGTGGCTCTATCACATGTACCCACCCATTACCTCCTCTGCCCTGTGCTCTGGGCTTGCCTTTGCTCTTAATGAAGCTTGTTGCAAAACTGACAATGATTTCAGAAGGCACAAGATCAGGTTCTCTGATCTCTATGTGGCAGCAGAATAGATTCCAAATGAACACGAGTATGACAAAAAGATGACTGCCCAAGACAGGCCATCCACAAGGATTTTATCCAATTAGACTGTCCAGCTTCTCATGAATAGCAGTATGATTTCAAGTCCACCGCGTGCACCAAACGACCACCTGACTCACTTTCAGTGCTTTTTATCTCTTCTTTTCCTCTTTTGATATAGTGACCAGGCGAAGCATATATAAACAAGAAATATTTTAAATAATGGAAAACCTCAAATACAGAAATTCCAGTCTTCATACTAAACCAAATAAGCACATTGCAAAATGGTCTCTGATGTGTGCATAATTCAGAAGTGAAACTAATGCTTAGTTGCCTGTATCCAAAATGAAAGCATGGTCTGTAGGAAAACAAAACTGGAAATGGATCTAGTATCAACATTTACTGGACTGATAGGGCAGGTGCTCCTAACACGTCTTCTCTTCTTCCTATTAAAAAGCTGAAGGCAATGAAGTTTGGAGAGGTGATAGAGTCAAACCTAGAGCAATGGAGCAAACTGCTGGACAAATCTCCTTTCCTGCTCCCTCTAAGGGAATAACTCAACACTGTCTGAGAAGATAGTGATTTCAAGAGTGACATTGTCAAAAATAAGCAGACATAGTTCAGTCTACAGAACAGATCTTCTCAGTATCACCTAGAAACACACACAATTTCTGAGCATGTTACACTTCCTAAAATGGGACATTGGTATCACCTTGAACAGCCCAATGCCCAAGTTCACTGCTCATGTTCACCTCTAAACAATTTTTCAATGGCCAACACCTCTTCCGTTTTCTCAGTGCCACCATGAATTTCTAAACCTCCTTCCATTAACTCTTCTCTCTGTCCACCAGTCAAGTACTGAGGGGTTATAGAATTACGCAGAATGCAAACAAATGGCCTGCAGGTGTAAATAATGCCTGTTTAGCCATGTGTTTGGCAAAAGACAAAGCAGTCTCTGAAAATAGAAAGTCCATCACCATTTGTATAAATATTTTAATAAGATTTTAATTACTATTATGACAAGAAATATCATTAAATAAACTATGATTTACATCTGTGACTAAAAATAAAAATAAGAAGCAAGTATAATAAGATATAAGAGAAAAGGAAACTCAGTTTGTGGCGAGGGGGGGGAAATCACAAAAAAATGAGTAATGAAGCTACAAAGTGGAACAAATACCTTAGGCAGAGTAGGTTAGGAAGCTGATATGAAAATGATGCCCAAGACTGTGCTTAACCCATGGATGTTACAATGCTTCAATACGAATGTGTATGTGTTGCCCATGACCTTCTTGTAACAAAACTTTGGTCATGACCTTCTTATAACAAAATTCAAGACAGTCACCACACCCTCTCCTCAGTTATCCTGGTTTAAAGGGAAATCAAACTAAGCATCCAGGCAGCACAGGAGTGACAGAATACTACAAAATCTTGCCTCATGTGGATCCTGAGGAGACTAAGACCTCCGGGTTTACCACTGTGTATACAGGAGGTGACCTTAGGCACAGTGCCAGTAGTTGTGCTTGCCTCATTCATTTCCAGACCAAAGTTCAAGCACACTGGTAGTATTAATTTCTTCTGATGACCAAGAGCCCCTGTGATCCTTCAGTCTCTTGTGCAAAGTCACATGCAGATGCTATTTTCAAGCATTGATTTCAATATCAGAAAAATAGCAGTGAGCCTGTCTTAGCACTGCCTGCTAAGCTTTAACTAGGCAGTGTCATCTGCAGTTCGATAGTCGACAGCACAAAATCCTTTGAAGATAAGAAAAAAATGGATTGGGGCTGTCTGTTATGAGACAGTTTGTGGAACTATTGTTGTTTGTATTGTGCTAAGGTGAAAGGACTCTAACACAGGAATAACCATTACATGAACACCGATTTACTTGCAGAGGTTTAAGGCCAATACGCTTGATTCTCCATTTCAGTACAACTTAAGAGGAACACCAAAGTCAATGAACATCCATCAGAAAAACAGAAGTTTGACTAAGAAGGGAATTACATTTAATGAGAAACCCTACAGTCTTATTTAAATGTTATTATCTCCACTGTTCCTATTTATCAATAGTATCAGCAATAGATAAAAGCACGGAGCTTGCATAGTTGCAAGTGCTATTTTCTGCTGAACACATAATAAAGGTTTTCAGCAAAAAAAAAAAAGGTACTGAATAGTAATTCTCACTCCATCAGTAATGAAAAAAAAGCAAGATGTCTTTGAAAAACTGCACAAGAGTCACACTGTATAGGTTAATATGTTAAGACACTTTTATTCACTGCCCACCTGTGTTCACTGAAGCTTGTTAACTGCTTTATTTTTATCATATGTTGGCTGTCAGTCTAGCATCCATCTATCCTTTATTTCATATGGCATTTCTTCAAGATGAGAACTAGTCAAAATATGTTCCTACAATTCAAATTTTACTTTCCTGGAAATGCACTAAAACAAAATGATGCAGGCTCTGCAGAGGAAAGAAAAGGGAACAATGCATTTTTTAGCTCCACTGGAGTCTATTTCTACTGTCCTACCCTGTTCACTACTTATGTCTATTATCTTCTCTTTTTGTGTGTATAACTCCTACTGACATTAATGGGAGGCCTGTTCGTGTAAAGAGAGAGGACAATCAAACCTTAAACGTGTTCTTACTTTGACAGCTAAATCCCTGGGTCCAGGAAATTCTACATTTTATGTCAATATGTTCCAACATTCCTTTAAAAACAAAACAAAACAAAACAAAACAGTATCTATCTTCTCCCCATAATGTACAGATCTCTGACATATATCTGATAATAGATTATATACTGCAGAAATATATAAAAACTGAAGTAGAAGCTTTATTGCAAGAAAGTTTGTTGCTTAATCTAGACCTTCTTCCTGACATTAATGACTTCATTTTAGTGAAGAAAAGGGGAAAAAATTTAGTGAGGAAATTTGTAGGAATAAAGGTTACAGAATTAGGTTCCTTATTGAAAAATAACTTTTTAGACCAAAATAGTCCAAACCCAAGCAATGCTGCAGTCATCTCGCCAGCAGCAGACAGTTGACATGTAAGTTGTATGGTACTGGGAGACTTCCAGCAGGACCTCCCCTTACCTAGGATGATCAGGAAGTGTGCTTTCGAGATTGTTACATGAACCATACTTGGGCACTTCTAGGTCTCATTTTTATTAATCTGACACCAATATTTTTGGTTCCTCTAACAAAAAAATGTGCTATGTTCTTCCTTAAGGCGGCCTTGGGGACAGCAGGATGTTCTCACTTGGTTTTGTTAAAGGGAAATGATAGCATTCTGCACCCCGGTAATCTTTTGCATGGTTTTGCTGTTAATGCCAATATAAGTAATTACAAAAATAACGTAAATTGCAGAAAGCAAAGGTAATTTTTTTCTTTCAGATTCACACTTGTGCAAGGAAATCCTGGCAAATATAGAATAGCCCATCTTTCCAAGGCACCATGAACTCACCTCTAGGAATCAAATTGTTCTGTATTAGACCCTGAACTGAGATAATCAAAAAATATTTATATTTTATTTGTCCCGTGTAGTTACAGATCTCACTTTTCAAGTTTTGTAATCTTATATGTGTATGTTGAATATGATAGGCTACCTTTTGAAATATCTAAGACATCTAGTGGAGAGAAACCCAGTTTATCTGCCATTCTTCTTGTTGTTAGTCTTCAGCAAAGTAAGTCTGCAACGTAACCAGGCTACAATTGTATTTCTGAGGATAGACACTACAAACATAGGAATGATCCTCACTAAACACTAAGTTCTGGTACCTGTGAAATACACTTCTCCAGAGCTTACTAGAGCTGCAGGTCCACATGATAACCCCCAGATTAATACAGATTATTGTAATACCCTTTGGATAACCAGCAATAATCAGGGTAAGACAACAACTTGGGTGCCAGTATGATCTATGCTGTTGCTCCATTGCAAGACTGCTTGCATGACATCCACATTAAAATCAGCTCATAATGGAGCATATGTATTCAAAGATACCATAATGGATTAATAAAGAGCGTAAAGGGGAATAGAAGTTTGGAGACTGATTTCTGCTCACCAAACTAAATGACTTAGAGCTCCAGATTGAGACCAGTTTGAACAGGTCTGTATGAGTATTTTAATTTGGCTCAGGAGTGTACTTTGGTAGCAGTTGTCCATGGTTTGCAAGCTTTGGTTTGCATTGTGGTTTCTTTTCTGAGGACAATAGGCTGAAATATGTGGTCTGGGAATGCACTTAATGCACACTAGCAGCAATTGGATATTCAGCCTGTGCAAGCTACTCCGAGGTAAAAACAAAATTTATATACGATGGACATTAGGTCCTCAGCACCAACTGTTTTGCTGTATGCATTTGTTCCTATCTGTGTGCACTTCCTATCCAAAGTCCACACTAATAAACATATTTTTTTATGATGCAAAATGATGTGCATCCTGAAACTTGCTGAACATGATTCTCATCCAGAGTACTCTGGGGATTTTTCATGGCTTCGCTTTTCCTTGTCCCATTCAGTGTTTTATGTAATAAGGAGATTCTGTTGCAAGATTAAATATATGTATATATGTATTTTGTCAGAATAAATTTTTCAGCTTCTTTCTGGTATTCCTGTTACACACTCACTCACCAAAAGTATGAATCCTACAGTATCCTTTTCCTGAATCTGGCATCATTTATCTAAGTCTCTCTGTATCATTAACAGATTTCAACTCTGTCAAGAAGAAAAATATTACCCTCACTTGACAGACTGGAAATTAAAACACCATTCAGTCTATATGATTCATCTGAGATTATATAGGAACTGTCTGAAGCAGACATTGCATCTCAGTTTCACCAACATCCATCTGACGTCCTGTCTTCTAAATCAGCCTTCAGATTCATGGTTCCTTTCCCATTTGTGGAAGCTTTATATTATCAATAATTCAGATTTTTTGTCCAAAGGCTGGAATCAGTTAAAATGGACCTTCTGTCCATCAGTGCAAATATACGTGAAGAGTCACCATTCTGGACTAGTACCACGAAAAGCAGGAGTCTGTTTGTTTTGCTGTGGAAGAGTTTGGGTTGGCAGAAGGTGCAGTAAATTTGGAAGTCATTAGAACTGAAATATGACCAATGGGCACCCTTGAACACTGGAGTTATCCAAAAAGGAGCACTGCGCTTTACAGCGGCAGTGATGCCAGCCTGTGTTTCGCTAGGCAAGCACTGTACATGAAACACCAATAGTAAATCTAAGAGGGTGCCTTGTGCTGTTGCTCCTTCAGTTCTGTAAGGCCAGTAACAACCAGGTGAGATTTTCCTTTTGTGATAAAGAACATGCATCTACATCAAAGTGAACAAAGGCCACCACATTGATTCACTGATGTACTTCATGTTGATTTTCAGCCTGCATGTTGGGTTTTCACTTGCATAAAGCCCTGCTAGTGTGACAGTGAACATATGCTGTTAGTGTGCAATAATTGTCCTTTAGCTCCTTGTTGGCTAGATTTATTACCTAAAGTAATCATGCTGCAACAGAGGAAAAAGTAAATAAAATGTTTATGATCGTGGCAAATCTTATTTCTCCTTTAAATATTTAAAGGGCTGAATGATCTCAATGGCCAAAAATAACCTCAAAATGTATGTGTGCGTGTTTACTTTGGCTTGGCCAACTTGATATGATTTTCACTGTAAGCTCTCTCTGCAGCCAAAAATCACATCACATGAGCCAAAGCAGATAACAGACACATACATTTGTGAGGTCACCATTGCCTGAATTATTGAACAGGTTTCTGCACCTCTTCTAGGCATGCACTGGGATGGGATCTTGCCAATAGCATCTCTTTGTCCAGCACATATTATACATAAATGCAAATACAGATATTGCAGCACTGCAAATGTAATGAAATAAGGGGTGCTACTTCCCAAGAATGCATTCTCCTTTCTCACTAATAAAGTATAAACAACAAATGCACCATTTTTCCTCCTTGACAAAAAATTGGCATATCCACAAAGCAATCCAAACTTTGACTCATCAGACATCACAGAGAAAACAAAGAGATTTTGGGGGCTTTTTTTAATATCTGCCAATATGAACATGAAAGTCCTGAGCATATTTTGGAAAGAAACACCTCAGATGCTTGAAGATTAACATGATTTTTAAAAACACTAAAACTGTACTTTCGATACAAGGGATGTAGGACACAACAGAAAATAAATGGACTCTAGAATTACTATGCTCCGTTTCTAAGCAGTAAGCAGAGCCTGGTCCAAAATGATGCTTAATTATGCTCCTAACTATGGGCATAAGGAGACCAGTGAAAATTTTTTCTTTTTCAGTTTGCTGACTGAACCAAAAGTTGTGTGGGGAGGATCTTGTACCAACCCAAAATAATTTTCAGTCTTTTAACAGTTTTTATTGGTTGACCTCAAAATTTTTGCAGTTAAATTTAACCTGAAAAGAGAAAGCTTTTTTCAGCATGATAAATTTCACTTTTCAGGTTTTTTTAGTCCTCTTTAGGGTGCACTTCAGTCTGTTCTACCAAACATATGTGAACTATATTTGTTTTACTCATATGACAGTAGGAGACAATTGAAACTTCCAAGGGTTGGGTGCTCTGTGTTAATTAAATGTATACTGACCCATAGCCTTGGTTACATTTCAAGACTACTTCTCAGCTCCTTTTGGAGGAATAGACCCGCCAGCGTGTCTCTAGCCCATGACTGTCTGCTGACATCTTACTGTATTTTTCTCTCATTTGGTCCCTTAATGAAAGGATGCTGCCCACCTCTCTGGGGAACAGCCTGGGACAAACACATTTTAACCTCTGTGGTTGCCCTCTGAAACCTGCAACTGACCCTTCTCCCATGAAAAACTATAAAATACTTAGATAACAGGATTAAAATAAAAGACTAATGAATATACAGAATGTCACACCTGCCGCACTTGTGAATTATTGGTCTCTTAAACTTCTATAACCCAGCACTTTCAGTGACACTCTTTATTTACCCTTAAGGCACTTGGCAGCTGCTTAAATGGCTGTCTATGGCAGTTTGGTGGAAACAATAATAATACATTATAAATCAATGAAAATGAAGTTTTTGCAGTGATAATCTGATATAGATTTGCTAACATTTATATGAAATTCAATTCTGTTTGATTGCATCAGCATATGTTTCATTTCTTCCAGCACTATTGATTTTGAAGGTTCTTTACCTATGTCTAAATTATTTGTTTTACAACTTTTCATTGCTGTTTGGAAATAACCTAAATCAAATAAAACCATTTATTTAATTTTTCACTTTTTAAAAAGCTGGTTACTCAAGTAATGTGATCTCACTTTTATTTTTCAATAAACAAAGCTATTAAAATTCCCAAATCTTCTATATCATTTACCTGTTAAAACTCCTCTATAATTAATTCTGTTGTTACTTTCAGTAAAAACACTGAAACACAGGGGAAAAAAATAAAATATGGGCATAGTATTGAAGCGCTTAGGGTATTCAAACCAGTGGATAAGCCCAAAGTTTTTGTGTTGAAATGGATGTTGTTAATGCAGATAGAGCAGTGGTTACTTAATATGCACAGGCAAGTAGAAATCTCTCTGTACATATTCAGGTGCTCTGTGTACAATAGTGATAATAACCATGTCGCAGCATCATCTCACATAAAAGAGGTATTGTTGCTATTCCATTGATTTACTACGAAAATTGAGACACAAAATCTTCTAGAATTAGGTACTTTAAATGGCTATAAAAGTGTAAATAAATAAATTACCTGATTTTGAGACCTGCGGGATGCTGCATTCCATCTTCGGCTCTTGGCTTGTACTGTAAGTTGGAGCATGCAGGGTATACCACATACATATTGTCTAGGTATGGACTTGTTAGCTTACACTTTTACTATTTGTGTGTGTGTGGCCTCACTTCTACTCAAATTTCACCATGCCTTTTGCATGGCTGTGACACTTGTGGCACAAGTGTCCCTTGGACATAATTTGGGATGAGAAACCTTAAGGAAATAATATTTTCCCCTGAATTACAAATATTGTCAAATTAGCAGAAATTTTGCTTTGGAAAACATAAATCCTGGCATGAACAAAACATTCTGATTCAGCTGTGTCAGAATTAATTGGGTAGTGGGAGGGTTATTTTTTAATTATTTGGTTTCCTTTTTGTGTTCTCTTAAATATGTCAAAATAAAACTTAAAATATGAAAACTTAAAATCTAATTCACCTGAAAATAATAACTATAATTTTAAAAGTAAATCACTTCAAAGTACTGATGCTTCATTCCTAATGAGAAACCTGATAAAATAGCAGAATCTTAAAATTCTTCATGAGAAAGGGTTTCTTCCTACCATACGGGTCAAAAAGAGCTCCAGTCTGTGACTCACTGATAAAGCAGTAGTAGTTGCTTTATGTAACCTTTTGCTCTCTGAATGTCTTTTACCATTTGTAACACTTGGGGTATTTTCCCTACTTGGGTACCCCTGCCACCACTCTAGCAATATATGGGCGCTTACCTAGCTCAGTTCTTTTTCCTGTGGAAGGCACTGCCACAGGAACTGGCCTTTCTGACCAAAAAAGTTCACACACACACTTGATTTAATGCCCTGAAATTAAGTTCTTTTGCTGTAATTCCATGGTCATGGTTGCAGGCACACGGTCCCTGAAAAAGGAATGTCTGGCTCACTGAATCAGAAGCTGAACAGCCCTGTGTAGTTTCCATCAGCTTAACCTGCCCATGCCTCTGGCTGCTTCTGTTCTGTACACATAAACGTGTTAGATATTCAGTAGAGAAAGGAGCTTGCCTGGTGAAATCTTGGACAGTCAAAGTTAAGGATACTTACATGACATTTTCGCATTGTAGGTGATTTAAAAGCTGCTTACGTGAGAACAGACAAAACAAAGACAAACATAATTCCCAATCTGTGTCAAGTCCTCCTCTTTGATACCCATATAAAACCAGTGGATTTTCTGGGATATTATGTGGTTTCTGTCACTGGCATAAAATTTTTTTCACTCTTCTTTCTTCGGACTGAGATGTTTTTTAGTGACTACACAAATAAACCATGTTAATAAACTTCAAATTCATGAAAAAGAAAATAAAGTCAAAATGACTGTCACACACCAGTAATATGAAAAACTACTCTTGTTCCCTTCACCCAAATTCCAGCACTATCAAGAGAAAAAAAAAGGTTCTAAATTAAAATCAACTTTTTAGTGAATTTCATGGTTGTTCAGGCTACACCCTTTATATCACAAGAGTAAGAGGAGATTAAATTAGTCATTGTATCTACATTATCCCAGTTCAGTAGAGGATTATCTTTGAAAATAAAACCTATATTATGAATATTTTTTGCAAATTTGAATAAGGAAACTTCATTCAGTCAGAAAGAGATTTTACTATTTGCCATTGTGGGATCAGTCACAAATGTCATACAGCATTTTTTGACTCTCTGATTGTCTGAGGTTTGCATATGAAACAAGAGCAAGCAAAAGGAGCTAGCAAGCTGTGGGCTGGGAATTCTCTCTCACAAACAATTTCTTACTCACAAGCAAATTACATTATTGATGTCAGAGGATATATCCTGCATGAAGCTGGGCTTGCCTGCTGGACACTGAGGGTCCTCTGCACACCACAGATGGTCAGTTCACTGAGTGATCAGTTTCCTCCAGCACAGAGAATGGTCAGAATAACCATTGCCATACCTTTGCACAAACGGTGCCCCTTAAGTCACCAAAAGTAGCAAAGGCTTCAGATGACAAACATGCTTAAGCAAGTAGACATTCAGAATTTGAATGGAAATTCATTAATCTATTGTGTTAATGTTAGATGAAAAGGAAACTAAAATGACAGTTTTACATTTAAGATGTTAGGTCATAGGTAATTTGAGACATTACTGGAATAAGGATATTTATTAAGTTTTATAACTACTTTGTTGTATTTTCTAACTTCTGAGATGTTCTCAGTTTGGAAAATGAAAATCTGAAAGGAAAATTTCTCATTGTCAGTCAGTTTGATTTCCTGCATCTCACTGTTATAATATTTACAATATTAAATTGTAAACAATCTTTCACTACATTGGAAATTGTTCCAGTAGGAAATATTAAATTTTTGTGGCTAAATTCAGTTTATGTTTGAGCTATGACAGTCACTTATGGGTGTAATTTTTAGCACAGAAGGCATCGCCAACATGAGCCAAGGTAGCATGGTATATCATTGCACTTCAATTTTGGTACCATTGATATATCACTTGGTCATATGATACTTCTTGCAATAGGCAATTTCTGGGTCATAATCTCCCCACAGAAAGATGCAATTCTGTTCCTTACTGGTGTTCACTTTACACTGATGTTTCTGCCAGATTCCCTGGAGATGGTGTGAAGTTAAAGTCAAATAAAGAACATAACTTCTGTATTGACAACTAGAATGTAACTAAATCAAATTACTTTGATTGAAGTAATTACACAGATTTGTGCTACCGAGCAGAAAGAATTATGAAAAGACTGTTTATAGTCTATTTCTCCTCAAATATCCTTATCTGGCATTTCTTATCCGGGTTCTTGTCATGAATGGACGAGAGAGGTTTCAGAGTCCTGCTGGGGTTGCCACATCATGCCCCAGCCTGTGCTAAGCAGTGTAGGAATAAGGTCTTATCCTTATGAAGAAGCGGGCAGAGAGAGGCTGTGGAGCCCCTCCATCCCCAGGATGGCTTGATATTTCCTCCCCATCCCCTAAAGGGAATACAGAAAAGGCACCAGATTAGGCTTCCCGCCTTTTCTCTGCTTTGTACTTCCCTTGGAAAGGAAACTTTTCCACTGACATCTCTGGAGGCTTTTAAGGCCAATTGGCCCCATGTAAAAGGATAAACTGTGTAAGTTAGGTTATCAGACTAGATTTTAATCAGTAATGGCCATAACATACAAAACCTAAAAGTTTTTTCAGTGACTTCAGATAGTCTGCTTCTGTGAGTCAGGATCACTCAATTCCACAAGTTGCAGTTTTACTCACTGTGTTTCTGTACGGCCATTTTCCCTATGAGCCACCAGCTGTAAATAACTGTTCTGCTTTAACAGGCTTTGGGTGTGCAAGATAATACAGACTCTCCCCTTTGTAGCAACTGTGTCCAAAAACTCCACAATGAAAGCTGAGAGAAAACAATTTTGCGGGGCAGAATCATACCTCACTTCAGAAGTCACAATCCATCTAAAGTCCAGGGAAAGTGTAATTAACATTTCCTGTAGGATTTTGTTTCAAAATACAAAAATATACCCTTCAACAGTGAAGGACAAAATCTGCCTCTCAGATTTCTAGATGACAAAATCTGCCCAGCCCAGAGCCAGGCTTTGTACTGCTCCCTGCAGCGAAAGCCTGAACTCCACAACACCGTGTGCCCGGCCACGCTCACACGGCACACAGGGCCACCTGGGTCTGCAAAGGTGGTGCTGTCTGGGGCAGCTCTTATCAAGGAGCCCAAATCATCTCCCTTTACCTGCTGTGCTAGAGGTTACAGTGCCACAGTGAGAGTACTTAACAGAATAAGCAAAAGAGCTCAGTCCTCCCTTGGAAAAAAATAGTTTGGGGTAGGAGAAAGGTCAAAGTGAGATTCAAACTCCGTATGGTATTATTTCTTCTTAGGACCACACCTTAAACTGGATGCAAAAAACAGATTTATCCTTTCGTGGTAACTTGGAAATGATTCAGGAAAGGAAAATATAATTCATATCTACCTTCAACATTTCTCTATTTTTCTGTTTTTTTCTTGTAGCAAAAAAGTAACACCCAGAAGCCACTGCTTCTAGTCCTTCACAATTCTATAGGTTTTATGTGTAGCTCTTGGTCGAAAAACTGTCATGACTGGTTACAGTTTCTTTAAAGGAATGCACTTATCAAGCTCTCTACACCTAGGACACTTTTTCTCAACCTCTGCTTTTTTTCTCCCCTTTTTCCTATTTCTCACATTCACTTTCTTACTTTCTTTGCTGCCTCTTTCTCCTTTTTCAATCTTTCTCATCTAGCCTTTCCATTGTTATTCACCCTGTTTATTGCTTCAAGCAACCCTGACATACTGGACATCATCTGAAACTACAAACGACAGGATGCAATAAGCTAGAGAATAGCAGTAATCTGAGGAAAGTTCTTCATTCACTCTTGCTCCTAACTCTCTGTCTTCTTATCCTACATAGAAAATAAAAAAATCAATACCACCTCACAGGGCTTGATAAAAGTGCTGGACGAGTACAGCAGGCATGCTGGATATAGTAAATTAAAGTGATCAAAATTTTCCAGTGGACTCTGCCTATAGCCTACATAAACTAACAACCCTGTCTGCAGAATGTCTGTCACTCTAGAAGCTTTATTTTATCTGTGTCTCTGATTACCCAGAGAATGAGTACATCTACAGTATATGTGTGTGCATTTATCTGTATGCATATGTGTGAGAAATAGATAGGAGTAGAAATCAGCCTGTGTTTATAACAAATATTTCCATTTAGGTTTGTAGATTTTGAATTTGCTAACATATTTGAATGCACAAAATATTGTGCAAATAAACGTTATACCACTGTGAGATTCATATAACCAAGATAAAAATTAGTGCATTGTATTTAATTTTCAATATGTCATTCCCTGTCAGGTTAGATTTTAGTCAGCGTAAATCAACACTTAAAACACCATTTGAAGATCAGGCTTGTTACCTTTTCATGTTGTTTTTTCAGGTCTAGACATGGCTTAACAATTTTCAATCAATGTCTAAAAATGTATTAGAGAACTGAGAGGCAAAGCAGGCAGCAGGGAGATCTGGCAGTAGCAGGATTCATAGACCAAATACATGAGAAGATAAATTCTTACCTCAAAGGAAAATGTGTGTGGATGTCTTGACTTCAGGGGGACATGTAAAGGGTGAAGTGGGGCCTCACATTATTGCACAATCAAAATCCCATTATGTAAAACTTGAGAGAATGTCTGTGCGAGAAGGCTGACCTCATACTCATTCAGGCGGAATTCTATCTTCAAGAAAAGGCAGAGCAGTAAATGCTTTCACCTGTATTTTTTTGCTCCATGTCCACCTTTCTGTGCATTTGCTTTTAGTGGATTATGCCAGTTTCTGTCTTGTGCTTAAAATAACCTGCATCTGATGAGCTACATAAGGTTAGTAATTCATGCAGGAGGCCTGACCCTCAGGTTTCGGTACCTGTGGATACCACTAGACTATGCTGCAAAAAGACACCTATTTGTAAGGATTTTTATTCCTAAACCCATAGTATTGATGCAGTCCTTGGAAGGCACTAAACAAGGAAGGAAGGGGAAGGGGAAGGGGAAGGAGAAGGGGAAGGGGACGGGGAAGGGGAAGGGGAAGCTACTGTCCGAGGCAGTCACCATCTCACTAACTACATCCTCACTGGGTCACATGGAAGAACAATGTGGAGAGGACAAGCAAGTGTCCAGAACCCTTTTTTCACCCACCAGCTGAGCTTGCCCTTCTCTACAAGGAAGCCCTTTCTTTTTCCTCCTCTCTCTCCCTTCTCTGTCCACTGTTGCCATTACACATTCTTTCTTTCTGGGCTTGTACAGAACTCCAGACTCTCTGATCCCTGCTTTGACCCATGCCTGCCCTAGGCTAATGGGGCTAATGAGCACGATCACAACACGTCTGAGAAAGATCACGGAGCAGCCTCAAGATCTCGTTTCCACCACTTTAGACACCTTTCATCTTTCAGATCTTGCACCCACCCCTGCAACACATGACAGTGTTGAGTTCATGAGCTTTCTTGGGCTACTTTTGCCTGAGGTCTATACACTGAACAAGTTATTCTGCACTAAAAGAGCAGAATCCAGCTCACTCATGTGATGTACGGCAAAAACACATGGCTTGAGATTCTTAGACTTTACTCTGAAGCTTTTACAGGGTCTCTGCTGCACTTTGTCTCTGATTTTTTTCAGTGTTCAGTGTTAATGACACAATGTCTTGTAGCTGCATATATGGTTCTGTTTGCACATGCAATTTTCCTGAATATTTAGGAGATTATGTGCACATATATACAGGCTATGATCCTTAAAACATGTGCCAGGGAAAAATACAAAATAATTCCAGTATTTGGTGGGCAGTGTTTTTAAGCAAGTGTACTGGACCACACCTGATGTTTGTCATGGACACTACAGCCTTTATGTGACCACGCCAAGCATAGAAGCCAACCGCAAGAGCTTGTGGAAAGAGTGTAGAAGTGTAAGAAATACATAGTGAAACCTCTTAAGCCTTACCCCAGCATGGAATTCTGGGACTCTCGCCATCAGAGATTGCATCCACCTCACTGTGTTGCACAACGAGGTGATGGGATCTGCGTTGCACAGCTGCAATGTCCACGGTACAGCATATTTTTGCCCAAGCAACATATATCTTTGTTTAGTTTTAAGCCTATTGACATAATGTAAGGGATTGTACCCTAAACCCCTTTCTCACTGGAATGGTGGATAATCATCCCTTATTAACTATTTCCCTGTTTTTCGTTATTCCGTGTGGGACTGTCATATCCTGTTTCTTCACCCCCAGACGCCTCTTCTTCCAGGGGAAGTTCCAATCTTTTTCTTCTTTCCTCAGGATTGCTTTTTGGTTTTATTTTGACTTATTTTCTTCACAAAGGATATTTTCTCTGTTTGCCCTGTTACTCATGCATTTCTCACCAGTTATCAATAGCACTTCCAGATAAGCAGAGAAAGCACAATGCAGAGGATCATTGAAATTCAGACTGGTGCTTCATGGGTGCTCCTCCTGCTTGGTCTAAATCCCATAAAACCCTTCAGAGCTCCAACAGAACAAGGGCTGCAAAGCTCGACCTGAAGAAACTCAACATTTTTCTTTCAGAGGTCACAGTGTCTCACTAACTTGTTTCTCTTAATTTCATTCTTTTCAGAATAACTTTTCTCCATAGTTTATCTTTGCATTTCACATCTCATTTGGTTCACTTCTGCAGAACTTCCTTCCCCTCATGCCACATGCCCAGCTCCTCTTCAGCCACCCACAGCCAGCCGAAAATCAACACTTTGCCCTAACTAATAGTCAAAAGCACCTTCACTGCCGTGCTTCCTCAAGCATGGAAACACTGTAGCTCACTCTGGTGCACAGAGCACTAAACCGCAGGAGCCTGTGACCCACAGCAAAGAAATAAATGTCTCTAAATGCTCTCTACCAACTAGGTTTCTAGCTGGTAGAAGCTTGATGCAAGTTATTGCACA
>NW_016690183.1:691698-696698 GCF_001604755.1 Lepidothrix coronata
TCTTACTCACATATAATAGTGTCTTTAGGAGATCTCATCCATTTTTAGCACCTTTCTCCATGATGTGAGGCATTATCTAGTGAAGGCAACTAATTGTATATATAATCTGATTTTTATTAACAATCATGGAGAAAATGAGTTGTTAGAATATCATGTTTCTATCCTACAATATCTTAGGTAATTTTGCTTTCATCTGTTGTGTTGTTTCTGCTGAATATCATAAGTAATTACATAGTGTAACAAACATTTCATTTTTTTATTATTCCAAGCCATTTTAAGTTATTCAAGTAGTACAACTATATTTTTATGCCACTATAACTTAGCAGTTAAATGGATGGGTAAAAAAATTGCTCCTGGGCTGAGACCCATTTGCCAAGTTTCATTCCAGAGAAATGTTTAGAGTGACATTGTAAATCCCTATGAACAGTGGATTTGTAATGGAAATGCTGGCACAGACTTCTAACTGTGGCAGTACTATTGCTAGAATAAAAAGCCATCATGTACTGAATTAGTAAGTAAGCATGTATTGTAGCATACGTGTTGCCCTTCTTTGTACATGTTTCTTCAGAGCTATCTAGTGATATAGGGGCTTCTTTCCTGTTATTACCATAACCTTATTTTCCTGTATCAAATACCAGATAATGACAATGATCCAGCAAGAAAACAAACTTAAAATTATGGAATATTTATTTAATTTACTACTGAAAATAAAGCTGTTACAGATAGTATCTTCAAAGAATGTATGCCAGAATACGACAAACAAACCAGTTAGCACAGACAAATATAATTTTTGAGAAGTGTATAATTTGCCCAAATGCATGAGGACTTTCCCAAATATGGTAAGATGTACCTCTTCAGCCACTAGTTATGTCCCTGTACAATGCTGAACCCCTCTTGTACAAAGGATGTGCCAAGCTTTTTCAATACAATAGCTGTAGAAACTCATGCAGGGCCAACACAAGTCTTGAAAAATAGATGAAAAAATTCAGTGTTAATTCTAAATTCAGACCATGGCAGTTCACAAAGCTTTCAGTCACAAGCCTTTGATAGTAAATATCGCAAGAATATCTACTGAACATCTGTAGTCAGAGCAGCTCTCCAAGCACAGCAGAAGCTACAGGGGTGCTGTCAAGACTCAGCATTTGGGCTCTGTCATGTAACATGTTCATTTTACAAAGCCCAACACTAAGAAAATCACTCATCTTTGTTTATAATCAAATATTTTTCTTGTAACCCTGACAAGTTGTCATGATGATATGTTGCTGCATGATTACTGGCTAGTGAGATTGACTGAAAAAGGCAGTGTCCCCACTGCTTGTGAAGCTTCTTGTGTTTCTCTCACTCTCTTTACTGTCATAACTGAAATATCCCTTCTCACCTGCTTTTTCCACTCCCCCTCTCTGATGCCCACCCTCATCAGCACCATTTCTCTCCTGATGCACAGCACATTTCCCTGGCTGCCTATACAGGTGTCAGAAACGGAGTGAGAAGTAGTCAAATGAGAAAGCAGTTAATCCCACTTTTTTGAAACAAATTTTGAGAAAGGATGAGCTGCAATTGAGCTACAAGGAAGGTAAAAACCAATATTTGCAATGACGCTTAAGGAAAAGATGAAGTGATGTATATTGTCTGAAGAAAAATGCAAAGAAGGTGACAAGCAGTTAGACAGACCTCTGTTTTATGTTTAACCAAGAAGTGGCAAATCTAACACAGTCTGTATGTCTTTACATAGGAGGGAAAGCAATTCCTGTGTCATAGATAACAGCTGTTCCAGCACTATCCTGTTCCCTTATCTTGACAATCTCCTCTTAAAGCTCTGGCCAGCCTCACTCAGCCCATACCCCACCAAACTCAATGAACTCACAACTTGACACACCATCACTGCACCCAAGAAGTTTACCTCCCCTTTAGGCTAAACTCATTCTGTGCAATAGGCCAAAATCAGTGCTAACATAAGAATATGGTGCTCTGTTGGAATAAATGGACACCTGTCCACTTGTCTGGGGGAATCAATGTGTTTATTACAAAATAACTTCAAATTAGTTTGAAAACTCATCAATATCTGGGAAAGAGAAATGTTGCATTTTCTGGCTGAAAGAAAGTTGCAGGCAATTTTAAATACTTCATATATACCCCTGGATTAGATTAACCCAAGTGAATTTTAGCTTTTGAAAAATTTCAACAGTTTTAAACTTTTGGGGAAAAAAAAATCTGAAAATACAGTCTTTTTCTTGTAAAGTTGCCAAAAGTGGAATTAAAAAAAATTTGGAATTGTTCAAATTATTATGACTTCTGTCAGAGGTTCTCTACAGCCAGCAAAAAGCATTATGACCGCTGTTATTGGAAAGACCTGTTTCTAGTGCTTCACCAGTGTTAAAATCAGTTCTTTTTACAACCCAAAACTCATCCTTTCAAAATTGTTATTGTGTTGTGCAAAGATATGCTTTTAATGACCATGACTCAACTTTTCTTTGATTTTCTATTTTTTTTTCCTTTCATCGTGTTTGCAGCAGTGGCATTTACATACCAGCATCTTCAAAAACCTGCTGTTACAGGGGTACCTACTCAGAAAGAGTGAGAAATCCTACAGCAATAAAGTGACAGTAAACACTGCTTTTCTCTAAAAGGAGAACTTCAGGAACCTGAAGACGAAATGAGAAATACTCTCATGTAGGTAAACAAAACAGAATTATTCCTCTGTTTTGGAAATGGGGAAGAACTGTGAAGTAGTGTGCTTCTCTGATTAGCTGGGAAGGCCAGAAAGAAAGGCTTGTAATCCTCCAAGCACCAGCATGTGAGAGTTGTCCTGCATAGAGATCCGCTCCAGTCACAGGAGCAGAATACTAATCCCAGCAGAGCACCTCTGTCAACACAAGCATCAGCCACTCAGTGGGGATACAGGGACAAGGTGCTGCCCTGTCCCCTTTCTGCACTCCAGCTGGCAGAGGCAGGCCTGATCAAACTCCCTGTGAAATGTTGATCTGTACAGAGGCTGTGGAGAGACCACTGCTGTAACCAGCAGCAAAAGCTATGGCATGTCCTAGCCCTGGCACACCCTTGCAGGGCTATGCCTTCTGGAGCTCATCCCTCATACCACAGCCCAACAGTTGCAAAGGCACCTGAGTCTCATCCAGGCACTGGAGCCCTTTAGAGAGCAGACTTCCTACCCATGCTTCCTCCTCCGTGTCCTGCTGGCAGTGTGGGCAGGGAGCAGCAACAGGCCAGGGATGCCAATGGATTTGCAAATGGTGCTTGATAAGCTGGGCTTGGTGCTCATGCAGCAAGTTAGAAAGGAGTCTAGGGAGTTGTAGCCATATGACTGACAGGTACTCCTAGTGTAACTGAGGTGATCAAATCAGAAAGATTTTTGTGGGCTGGAACTGGCAGATAGGTCTGCAAGATAAGAGCTGAGGAATCTCAGTTTATAAAGAGATAATTAATCTTGAGGTGCTATGCAGGATTCTCTTTATGAGAGTGGAGTGCATTTGTTGGTATTTAAATAGTGGCATGTATTGTAGAATACCAGGGTAGACTAAATATTCAAGCTTTTTAAAAGTAAGGAAATATGTCCTCTGTAGTTTTGCATTGGTAGTTCCTACTAATTTACCATTCATCTGCAGCTGTAATTTGGCTTGGTGCTTGCATCCCTCAATAGTACTTATTAGAACTTGAGAAAAATGACCTCTTGTTTTACATAAGTTTGTCATGTCTGCACTCACGTCCTCTCTATGTTTGGCCTGGCAAATGGGTTTACTGAAACATTTCAAAAAGAGAGCTTTTTGGGAATGGCCAGTTCCTTTGCAGCACATTCAGAAAAAATATATCTGTGATTATTTTCACTTAGGATTTAATTAGCTGAACTAAGTAGGGAATGAAAATCATGCCAACGTGACCCACTCTGTCCAATCAAAGCACAGCAGATATGAAATACTGGATGTACAAAGTGAGCAGCTTTTGAATGAGCTATGAACTAAAGTAGGGAAGGAGTTAATCCTCTCGGTGGCTTAGAGGAAAGATCACAGTTGCCAGCTTGTATATAGGAATTTGCAGGTTGGTGGGGCTGGGCCAGCTCTGGGGAATTAACTAATTCCTTCATCTTCTTCCAGTGTATTATAAGATGTCTGGGCTAGAGGAAGTGAAGCCTGAGACTGGTGGGGAAGAGTCAGTCAGTAAATAATGAGGATAATGATAGAAGGAAAAGAACTAGAGAGAAGTTCTCTTAATCCTGGAGTTTTGGAAAAGTGGTCCCTGTGTGGCCTTGCAGCAACTTGTGAGAATCATAACTTCATTTTGAACTTCCTGGAAGGGGAACTCGTCTTGCTTCAAAGAGCAGGACATAATTTATCAGCTTTAATTAAGAGGGGGCTGAAACATGGCACAATACAGGTTTTTTCCTCAGCTTGTAGCAATGCCAATTCAGAAGCTGGCCTGACACTTGTGGCAGAAAACAGGTGAGATGGTTTTCTCATATGCATGGGAAAGAAAGCATCAGAAGATGGGATGTGTAAAAATTGTTTTCCTTTCCCACTTTTTTAACAGAAATGTCAAATATAAACTTTCAAATTCTAGTTGTTTTCAAGGTCAGATTGAAAGAGGGAAGTCCATCCTCCTGTGGAATATATAGGCATAAATTGAATATATTCACAGAAATAGCAACTTTCATGTGGGTAGCTTTCACCCTTTCTGTCCTACTTTCATATAAATTTCACCATTTTTACAGATGCAGGAATTTAGTCCTGGTTATGCCAATTTGTAATTCAAGTATTTGAGTATTATGTCAGATTTATAATCCTTATCAACCTCCAGATACTTCCACACCATTTTTAAGAATCATTTCATACTGAGGTCATCAACATTACCTATTTCTGATGTATTTCTTTTCTCACTTATTTCTCAACTTTGGGGTTATGGGAGGTAGCAGAAGCTCATTCAATGCAGATTACAGGAATAAACAAGATAGGAGAACAAAGACCTGATTACGGTGAGAAGCTGTGGAAACC
>NW_016690183.1:699198-739198 GCF_001604755.1 Lepidothrix coronata
GTACTAGGAAAATACTTATTTGCTGTATGTGTGGATAGAAATGAATGAGGGGGTGTATGGATGCATATACTGGTTTATGTATATGTTTTTTTTATTTTCAGCTAAGGAATTAATAAAGCTGTGTGCTACTTTTAGATGATTTTTTTTCTGTTACTATAGCAAGAGAAGAAACACAATATTTCCATTAACATCCTGGATTCTGTATGAACCAGCAGCAGAAAGAATACCTATATTTTCTTTCATTTGCCATAAATCAGGTTATTAAAACTACTGTTTATTAGGTCCAAACCTTAATCTTTCCATCTTCACCTTATTTTCTGCAGGTTCAGATGCCTAGGGAGGATTTATTAAGCCATTGGAGTACCCAGATAGGTATTGCAAAGTTTATTTTGTTTTGCTTTTCATTTGACATTGGTAAATGAGTTACTGAGAACACTGTATTATGAATTATAGACAAAATTATCAACTAAAATGGTCAGTTAAAGGAAGATTTTTTTTTTAAAGAGGGCACAGGAACCATCCCTTTCTGAGAATTGTTCTAGAAACCAATTTTCATTAAAAAAAAATAGAAAATAAAAACAGGTAAGTAAGGGATACAAATATCAAAACTCTGAAATGATCAGCAGCTGTCTTGGATAAACTGTTATTTATTAAGTGCTTTCATTGCATTGAACTCAGCAAAAAAACAGAGAGTGTGCTCTAGGAACTCACCCTTTCAACTGATTTCTTTGTATTGCAGTCTATCAATATGGATATTACAAAGTACAGGGGGATTGCATCATTATGACTTAAAAAACCTAATATCACAGAAAAGCATCTGTTTATTCAGTAATAACAGTGACATAATCATGCCTATCTTCCAGAATCACAATTTCTGCTAATACAAATACAGATTTCTCCTTAAAATGTAAGGAAAAAGACCAATCTGATACTATCAATAATTAATCAAAACAAAAATTTCATTTCCAGGATGTAGGAAATTAATCTTTTCCTAACACAGATTAATCTCTCCATTTGAGTGACTGATAGAATGTAATAGTTACTTGTGCTGTTCACTAGTGTAATATTTTTTATATTGTGCTTACCAATTAACCTTAAAACATTTAAACACGAGATTTAAAGCATTACAGGAAAATACTTAGCCGTGGTGTTCAGTTTTATATGCACTTTGTTTCCTGTCAATTGTGGTGAGGAACTTCATAAAGAAAAACCAATACTGGAGGTTGGTAATAAACCTTCAGTGTTGTAAGGACCAGAAAGCACAAAGAACTACACGTGGACGGCCACCAGAATGTTGTGTAAGCAGTGCAAAATGGAAGGCTTAAATCTTCCATGCCATGAATTTCAAAGTACAGTAACACAGTCAAAATATGTTTAAGATTTTATGTCTCAACAAGAATCTCCTGACAAAGTTTGCTACAACCACCATTCCTAAGGATTTAATTTCCCCCTCTCCAGTGATGTTTAGTGTTTAATCCTGAGCGCTCAACAAGGCACACTGCTTACCAGAATAGTTATAGTGCCACTAATCATGTAGAAAGTGTCATCAGAAGTGCAAATTAAATATAAAAATGATAGATTCTCCTCTACTCCAATGCAGTCAGATCTCTTTTCATTAGTTCATTGTCGAGTGTAGCATTCAACTGTGGCATGTATATAGACAAAAGGGTGATTTTTAAAATATTATACTTTAAAATTACCTCTTGTAAGACTGAGCATCTATTAACAAAGTGCTTTTCTAAATTGGACTTGTTCTTGCCTAGGAACTGCAGAGGTCAGAGCAAGAGGTAGCATCTCTTCTCACACTAACCAAGTTTCTAAGGAAACAGTCTAGAATGCATATGTGAGATTAAAGTCCAGTGAATTTGGTAAGGAACTGTTGTGGGTTTTTGTTTATCTCTTTTCATCCATTTAGGCATAAGGTAAACCACAAGCCACTGACTCCATAAAAGTTAACTACTGTTTATATTTATTCCCTCACACCTCCCCTAATAATAACAGTGATTAGTTAGTCCATATTGCATGTGGACTATGCACTAGTGCACTACGGACTAATTGATGGTTAAATGGCTTCTGAAGGGAAGACAGATGCATTGCTGCATTACAGAAGACTGCAGCTTTGGGGATCTGGTCCAACAAGTAGTTCCACATGGGAGTAACTTTATCCACTGAAGCAGTTACTTCAAATTTTACACATAAGTATGAAAAAGTTATCATGTGATCATACAATTATTAGAAGAAAAAACCCTCCTTTTCAGATTATGTCAGTTTTGACTAACACAGGAATAAAAAGTATGGCAATCTTCCAAATCCCAAGTCTGACAGAGATGCTAAAAATATAGAGATTACCAAATGCATAAAAAAACCGTCCAGGCAGGGGTTTACAGTTATTGTTTACATTTACACAGTCCTAAGGATTTCCATGTTGTTTAACAGGCCTCTGAGATAGCTAAGCTTATCATCCAAAAATGTTCTCCTATGTGGCACACAAGCATCATGTGAAAAGTGGGGGTGGAAATTCTGCATATAGGATTATTTCAGGAGAGCTCATTTTTGTATTAAATCTTGTGTTGTATAAGTAGAAGTGGTTCTTTTCTTTGCAATATCATGCAGAAACATCAAGATGCAGCCAGTCTTGTGCAGGAGAAAAAATGCAGTAACATTACTGAAAAAATAGGGTAGTAAGACTTTGCAATGTTCCTCTTTTATTCTGGATGCTCTCTGCGGTATGTCTGAGGGAGGGTTAGATGTTGAAGGATCCTATAACCTTTACAGATGTAGAGAATAAAACATCTGAGGTTAGGAAGCAGCATTGACAAGGATAAGTGACTCTTCTACAGTTTGCTAGGGCACATGAGTTTTTAGGATCATGCAATATTCCAGTTCATTTCCAGCAAAAAGATGTGGAAAGCAGAGCTTGTGTCAATGATGTGGCTACAAGTCTTCTGAGAAATAAGTGGGCTTCAGAGCAAGGGGTTTCAGGCCAACAGAACTTGTTTAACATGTACTTCTTGGTGAAATACTTCAGTTGTCACCCCTAGCTCTCCATGTTGACCTTCCCCCTTCCCACATGACACAGTGCCAGTGAGCTTGCTTTCAGTATAAGATTATTAAGCCATTAGAGAGCATGAAAAGGAGGGCAACAAAGATGGTGAAGGGCCTTAAGGGGAAGCCATATGAGGATTAGCTGAGGTCACTTGGTCTGTTCAGCCTGGAGGAGACTGAGGGGAGACCTCATTGTAGTCTACAACTTCCTCATGAGGAGAAGAGGAGGGGCAGGCACTGATCTCTTCTCTGTGGTGACCAGTGACAGGACCATGGGAATGGCCTGAAGTTGTGTCAGGGGAGGTTTAGGTTGGACATTAGAAAAGTTTCTTCACCCAGAGGGCTGTTGGGCACTGGAACAGACTCCCCAGGGAAGTGGTCACAGCATGAAGCCTTGACAGAATTCAAGAAGTATTTGGACAATACTCTCAGGCACATGATGTGACTCTTGGGGATTGTCCTGTGCCCAGCTAAGAGTTGGACTCAGTGATCCTGATGTGTCCCTTCCAACCCAGCATATTCTGTGATTCTATGATTCTGTACCAGTCTCAAACTTACTCTTCCCCTTCCCCCCATCTCCTTCTAGAAAGATTGTATCCTCAAATTGTTTTGAAGCTTCCTCTCATCTGACTCTTCCTTCTTCTGAGTACTATTCTCTAGCATCACACGAGGAATAGATTCCTACTTTTCTTAATCACAAGGAAATGCTTTCCTTGGCCACTGTAACATTCAGATGTAAAGACTTTAAGATAACGAATAGTAGACTTTGGGAAAGTGGTTGTTTTGTTTTTCTGAGTTTTCAAAACTCCATTTTGCACTAACTCATAGAGCTCACCAGACTTAAGTGTCATAAGAACACTTTCCCACCACAGGCCCAGGGACCACTCTGTCTTATCTTGAGTATTAGCCAGAGCTCTGCTGCTGGCTCTGTAGCTTTGGTTGCAAAACCCTTGATACTTCAGGAGTCTGCTAGCAAAATCTTTCCTTGTTTACACAACCTGCTTAGTCCTCAATGAATGCTGAATTTCAGAAGAGAAAAAAAAAGTAAAAAAATTTTAAAAGTTATTCTTGCAGCATACATTATTAGTTTGATTACTATGTTGACACCTACATTACAGCACTGTATGTTTAACCTTTGCAGTTTTTCATGTTGAACAAATATTAGTTTTACCTTTCACTGTGTCACATCTTTCCTGACAGAAGAATGCTGGCTAAACATCCACTTGTCTGAAATGGCAATCTTACCTATGTGGTTCTAAAGACAGAAAATTTTTTCTGACTTAGATTTTGAAATTATGCCTTGTATCAACATGCTCAATGCACTCCCTTCTCTTTACCTCACTGACTTTTTTGTAAACTCAGTATGAAAAGTTATTTCAAGTCTAAGTGAGTGAAAAACTTCAGTGTGGGGACACAAGCTGCAAGGTTACGAAAAGTCAGCCACAAATCATGTTCGTGTTTGCAGAAGACATCAGTGCATCTCCCAGGTGTCAGGAGCATCAGGATGTGGAGTCATCTTGAAGCAGGATTACTGATAAATACTCCATCACATTTGAATATCCTCTGTTTTCCATGGGTAATATCTACCTTCTCATATTCTGGATATCGCTTGGTCTCACTTGGGTCCTCTGAGGCCCTAATCCCCAAGCTAGTGTCACTCATGGCAGTCAGTCTGTAATGTTACAAGATCAGCTGAGACATGAATCTCTAATAAGATTAAGACTCATCAGTATTGGTTTAGTCCTTTCCTTTTCTGAGGGAGAGGAACAGAATTATTCAAGACTTGCAGCAACAACATCAAGCACTTACTAATTATTACCTTTGCCTTCTCTTCTCTGAGGAAACTACAGTAAATTTATATAAACACCTCAATAAAACCAGAAAGCAACAATAGCAATAAGCATTTGATGTTTTGTTTGAAAATATCTTTTCTTTGACATCATACAGAATAGCCTTTTTTCATGAAGTCATATACATGTCAGTATCCATGTTATTACTTTGATAGTTAAGTTTTTCAGTGATCAAGAGAAGAGAATGGATGCATGTAGCCTTTTCCAGAGGACACTTCACTCTATTCTCTTCTATCTTGGTGCAAAAGTTTTTACACCTCACAAAGTCCTGTCACTTGGGTTGCTGGTTTTTGAAACTATATGCTTGAAATAGTCAGAAAACTCAAGTCCACTACTGATTTACAAATGTTTGTGTTAGCATCTTGTAGAATGCTAAAGGAACCTTACAGATGCATTATACCATCTCCTTTATGGAGTAACTTCAGGTCTCACACTGGTGCATGTCAATTGGATACCATAAAAATCTAGGAAAGGCCCACTTTCCATAGGGAAATCAACCTCCTCCACCACCACCTACCATGACACCCAAATCCCAGATACTGTAGCTGTGAGTGACAGCTGGATTTTGAATCCCATGGGGAGACTCTATGCCTCTTGACGGATTCATTGTGACACTGCCCAGACTGCCTGCAAACTGGCAGACAGCTCTGTTTGCCAAATGTCGACATTATCTTATTGGCATTGCAGCCCACTTCTCATTTTTAATGGACAGGAGAAAGACCCAGCCAACAGAGTGCTGAAGCAGTGGCAGTGTGTTCGGGCTGCGCTGGCTGCAGCCTCCCTTGGACAGCTGCAGGATGGCACCAGCACCCGGAGTGTGGAGGCAGGTACTTGAAAGCTGCTCGACCACTTGATGGAAAATACAGGAACTGAGGAGGAGAAAGAAGACAGCAGAGGAATGCCAATTTCAGGAGTAGGTGCTAGTAATAAAAGCAATGTCATGTTACTGTGGTGGCTAACATTTTACAGCAAAAGCAGCTTGTCCTCATTGGAAGAACAGGCTTGCCACAAGCAAGAATATAGTTCATATATATACACTGATCTGTAAAAAGTCTCATGATGCATTATATTCAGAAATATCAAACCTCTGAAAGAGTAACTCAGAGGAGAGTTCACACTGTAGGCCATCTGCTGAAGCAGCTTAGAGATGTCAACTCATGTATTAAGGTGGCTGTCTATTAATTCATAATTGTTGCCTACATCTCAAGAAATAGATCTGTTTCTCTTTTTCATATCTATCTGCCTGGCCTGTCAGAGCAGCAGTAGATTACTTTTTTCTCACTGTACTAAACTGTGTTTTTCCAAATAAATTATTACACCTCTCTTGGCTTGCAGCAATAGTGTGGCAGAATGGATAAACAATTCACGTGGTTCAGCCATCACTCTAAATCTTCATCAGACACTCCAGTGGCTGCACCCCTTTATCTCAAACATGTCATTCCTAATTTCCTGTCAGAAGATCTTTCCACATTATTTCATATTGGTTTAAATGGCAGGATATACATCCATGGAAAAAACCACTGTACGAAATACTGCCTGGATGAGAAAAGGTCCGGTGCAAGACAAATAAGCATGAGTGCTTGAAGTTTTGTTGAAATTGAAATCGGTATCCCATAAGATTTTTAAATCTCACCACTCTAAATAAAGCGTATGGGGGAAAAAAAATAAAAACTACCAGACAAATTCGTGATTTAACAGTTGTAATTAAGCTACTCCAGCAGTAACCCAGAGACTAAATATGAAGA
The DNA here is from genome assembly GCF_001604755.1 of Lepidothrix coronata. Taxonomy (NCBI): domain Eukaryota; kingdom Metazoa; phylum Chordata; class Aves; order Passeriformes; family Pipridae; genus Lepidothrix; species Lepidothrix coronata. Next base: position 705,839 of record NW_016690183.1, read on the forward strand.
GATAGGATTATGTGTGTAAGCACTGCTTTTAAAGAAAGAGAAAAAATACATAGGAAAAGTGCAAAGTCTTGAAGTTTAAAATTTAATTTTCAAGTAAATGTTTTCTTTCATCTTATATTTCTTTAATGTTAACTTCATGTTACCTCATGGAGCTGGAATATTTTACACTACACTGCTTTTTGATAGGCTTTCCCAAATATGGTCTGCCCTAACAATGGAGGACATTTTTAAAGCTTAACATCAAGATGGTTTTTAACAAACTACTGTAAAAGGATTTTCCAGTTTTAGTGTGACTTAAAACATTATTCATCATTCTAACAACATATTAAACATAAAGGAAAGCTTTTCTACTGTCTCAATAACATTTTCTATAATACCCTTTTCTAACTGCATGCAGGTGCCTGTTTTCAACCACTCTTCACAGTTCCTTAACAATCATTACAAATCCCACTTATCTAAACTAGTGATTAAAAACCTTTAAGGGGAAGCTGTTTAATTAAAAGTAAAGTAGACATTTATTGTGTGTTTAGTGCACCAATTTTGCTGTGACCTAAGAACCATTCCCTAATTAAATTTTGTAATTCTTTCATATATTACAACTACAATACGACAACACAGAAGAAACCCAACAGCTAATTCAAAACTACTATATGCATTTCTAAAGTATTAGATTGGCTAACTTTTAAAATCTGAGGATGGACTTTGCCTCTGTACAAGTCTGTAGGAATATATTTGTATTTTTGCCACCAACTTTAACAAAACTAGAATGACACCTGTGGAACTCATGGTCATGATTCATTTATGTACATTGAACTTAATCTAATAATTTCTTTGGTTTCAGTGGAATCAGTTCTGGATAGATAAAAGCATTCTGCATGCAGTATTTTCTACAGCTTAGAAACCCAATTTTTTGTTGCATTTTTTCTTTATTATAAGCTTATGCATACGTGTACAGAGAACCTGACACTAATCACCCTCACAGTAAAGTAAACTAGAAATAATTCCACTGCTATGCATACATTTACACCTGTAAAGGTGTAAAATCAGAGTGCTAAAGGACATATGCTCATTCACTCACTGGATAACACACATAATTTTGTTCATTTATAATATACATACTTCCAAGCATATTCACATTAAAACACGGCAAGCCTTAAGGTCAAAATGTTGCCTTTTTGTTCACCCAAAGCCAGGGATGTTTGTGATATCCCAGTACTGCCATGATGAATCAGTCACTTAAAACATCACTATAAAGTGAGAGCACGACTGCAGTGCCTTGCGAGGTGCAGGGCAACTGACAGTGACGTGAGAACACACCTCTCTTGTTCAGTTTTTTATCGTTATTACTTTAGCACTGACATCTGACCTCTTTAGCTGCTTGTGTGTAGTGAAGTGTTCCTGGCTCACACCTGGTATCGGTAATAAAGCACAGCATGCATAAATAATGAAGATATGTTTGTGAAACTTCACTAAGTGGCAACTGCCTGTGACAAAGATCCTGCTACCAGCACTTACTGCCGTAAAGGTTTGTTAATGGAGGCTGCTCAGCGGATGACAAAAAGACCCAATTAAAGTTTATTCCAAATGACATCAGGGTCATAAAAGGAAACAAAAGAGGAGGAAATGGCTCTGATGGTTTGAAAATACATTGCAATGTATATTATTACATTTGCACTTTTTGCTATAACTTCATATTCACATAAAACAATACCTATTGAAAGCCAAGTTAATTAAAAAGGCGACTGTTGGCTAGACAGAAAAATGATGGCTTGTGACACTCTGCTGGACATGCTTTCCAGGAAAAGATCTAGTAAGAAAGCCTTTTGAGACTGGGATAGGAGAAACATTTCTCCTGTCAGATACTGGATCAGAGACTTTCCAGATGAGAAAAAGATTTCAAATTCAAGTAGTCAGTCCATTTGTAGGAAAAAGCTCTCACATATGCAGTAAAGTACTTCTAGTGCAGGGTTTGTCGTATTCTGATTTATTCTGAAATTTCTAGATGAGGGCTGAAACTATGGGCCCCTGGAGGACTAGACATAGCCCAATTTACAAAAAAGTTATTTGCTCCTAAGTGCCCCTTCCATTGGAAAGGAGGAAATGTGTGTAAATGAAAGGAGACCAAGGTGCTCCAACGAGAAATCAGCAGACAATAAAGTGTCAGTGGTTTTGAGCCACCTGCAGTTAATTTTCCATTGTTTCCAGTCATCACTCTGCATAGGGAAGGAGGAAAGACTATTTAACTGAATTTCTTTTGCATTGGGACTCCACCAACATCTTGTGATGTACCTAATGCACCAGTGGGGATGAGAGAAGCTGTGTGATTTTTTTTCAGGCAAACGGGAGCAGCAAGGAGAATATGGGATCAGACCACAAGTATCACTTCTGTACATTTATCTGGGTAAAATAAAAATAGATCAGCTCAATTCTTTCTGAGAGACTGTGAGGCCAGTCTGGAAATCCTAGAAACACCCCTCACACAGTGCAAAATTAGAATATTTAAGGGCATTTTTAATTTAGGGCATTAATTTAGGGACATTTTTAATCCTAGGAAGCCTAGGACACCAAGGCCACAGAGAAGCATCACTTTGAGTACATCAGCTTCATTTGATCGAATGAAATGCAAAGTCCTACTACTCAGAAAAAGGGTGCCAGAAATCTACTCTGATTAATTCAGCTTCACTGTGACACTTTTCCCATGTTATAGTCAAGAAAAGCGATCAGTTCTTTGCAGTCCTGTTAGCATGTTTGAATAATTCACTGCTGCCCCAGCTCAGACATACTGGTCCCCTGCTCTACCCATGTTTGATTTGTGGATAATTAAATTTTTTAGGAAAATTAATTTGCAAGAACTTGGGGTTTGTTTGATTGGTTTGGTGTTGGTTTTGGGTTTGAGTTTTTTATTTTTCCCTACTACCTACTTGCAGCAAGTATTCAATTAACTGCCTTTTGTAGGAAAGGAGCAACAACCTGTTTTCCCATACATGAGCACCTTACCAGCATAAAAACACATTGTTAAGGGTGTAGCAATGGGTTGGTGGCTGCCTAAGCTGGAGACATTCAGAATTCTTGGGACTGTCTCTGGGGGTCACACTAAAACATATTTTACCTATTAAAATACAGCTTCAAATTTGTAATTTCAGTTGTCACCAAAAAGAAAGGATGCTTAGGGAAGAGACCTGGGAAAATATTTGGTTGTGCTTTCTTGACATAGTAACACATCTTTCAACAGCCTGTGGCTCAAAACATCCTGGGCCATAGGTTTCACATTTAACAGCCCTTGGTGAATTTTTTTTCTGTTCTAACTGTGCCTGAGTTTTGAACCAACATAAATTTTTGGCACCTATTTTATGCCAGCACTAAAGCAAAATGAACACCAAGCCACAGACTGCTAGTTTAATAGAGAAACGCAATTTTCTCACAATGATTGGATGCTTTCCTTACGAAGTGTGATGCTAATTGGAATACAGTAATCTTCAGCCAGAAGATTTTGTTTTGGTGGAAATAATGATAAAACAAGTGGAGTCGTACTTGCCTTAATAAAAAGTCATCCTACCCTTTCAATATGAAAATGGGAAATGACCCTCGTTAGCTAAATGAGTTTGAGAGAGAAATTGAGCAGTAACATTTTTGGACAATTAGTCTCCACTATGCTGCTTTTCTTAGTCAAGGAATTTTTTTGCTTTCCACCCCAGCTCCTTTCTGATGTTTCTTGGCATGTGTTATTTTATTGTGAAGGAAGATCCTTCTCACATTCCAGGAATAAATGTGTGTCCTTGTAAAATCTACAAGATTAAGAAGTTTGCCTTAAGGCAATGATTCCTGCCTTAGCAAAAGATAATGCATACCTGCGTATCAATTCTTCCTGTCCTCTTCAAAACTGGAGGTAAATGTTTTTTCCATTTACATTTGTGCAATATTTTTAGCAGATATGTTCTCAATTTTGTCTTTTGTTTGGCAACAGAAAAAGAAAGCCCATTACTGCATAATTCCATACTTTGTAATCCCAGCATCCTCAATGGGCTCTTATGAGATCACATCTTGGGAAGGAGACGTACAAGAAAGCAGACCACAGGCAGTTCAGCAGTGCTGCTTCTGTCTCCCAGCTCCTGCTGCAAGAGTCATCCCACAGACCTTAGTGTAACTGCTAATGCACCGAAAGCAGAGCATGTGATCAAATCCTCTCCCAAAAATAGGTCCTCAGTAAGCAGTCTTTTTCCTCATCCCCGCTGTGTCAGTGTCAAACCAATGTGATTAGGTAGGGAGGACACTGATGTAGTACAGTAGCAACAACCTTTTGGAAGGAAAGCAAACTAACAGCCCTAGTTGCTTGTCCTCTTTTCAGTAGTGCAGTGGTATTTTTCCGGTGTGTGAGAGCTCTTAGCCTCAGCCTTCTGACAAAATTTCTATTGTAGCTAATTATATTCTCCTTATCTACAAACCTCCCATGCTTCATCTAGCTTGAGTGGAACTTTTCCAACTGAATGTTTTTTCAATGGAAAACTGCTGTTTGATTGAAAACAAAGCTCTTCTGAGAAAGTGTCAACTTCAACAAAACCTGAAAAACAATTACAACTTTTCAGTAAGGTTAAAATACCCTGCATTAACCTTTTCAGAACAGTGACTCCATTTTTCATTTTGAAATTACTCCTTCAGATTGTATTATATTTTAGATAGAGATTAAAGACTGGGGCTTAAGATGAAATTGTTTTGAAAATTTCACTTAAAGTGATTTGATTTTATTTTGCTCAAGAAGCCAAATAAATCTTGAAATCCTGAAATTTCCTTTGAAAGGGAAATTTTGTATCCTTTGCAACTATGCTCGTTTGCTTTTGGTTCCATGCTATGGTGCATCTCTACTGTCCTCATTAAGGAAATTGATGCATATTCTCCACATAGGATTTGTATTTCAGTCATGGTGACTGTAGCTGCGTCCCATAAAGAACTAAATTCTTCTTTCTCCCATTGCCCTGAAGTCTTATGCTGACCTTGAGTATTAACATGTGTAAGAGCTCTGATTGCTTGCTCTTACAAGTGAACTGCTGTTAACTTTTAAAAAATTTCATATATCACAGCCTGAACAGTGTGTCACTGAAAACCAGTCACATATTTCTGCTTTACATATACTCAAGAAAAAGAGAAAGAAATCAACACGTTCTAAGGAAAAAAACTCCTGAAATGTTCGCAGCTGGACATACTCCACAGAAAATGTCTGGTTCCTCCACTTAGTTCACATTTCCCATACAGCTTCAGCTGCTGGAGTGAGTACCATGTATCAAACAGAGCAAGGCAAAGGGAGGCTCCAAAACATGACAATTTACAAGTTATTGAGAACTTCTGGAATTGCATGTGAAAGCAACAGAGAGCACAAAGTTACTTATGTTGCTATTGTAGCGGTGTAATTAGAAGATGGTGCCAAACATCCTTATTAGAATTTTCTTCTGGATGGTCCTTTAGGGTATAGACAAATGGAAGAAGTTAATGTCAAGAGAGTGGTCTTTTGGTGACAATTCAGGCTGGACATCAGGCAACACAACTTCTACTGTTGTCTACCTTATAATACAAGGAACAGCTCTTATGTCCTTGTCACCTCTGAAAATATGTCCCATGGATTTTGTTCATCAATTGTCACTGGAAAAGAATGATCTTAGTATCTGACCTCAATATCATCTGAAATGCCATGGAAAGAACAATGCTAAAGTATTTTATAGAATTATCATGAAGTTAGTTCAGTAGGTGATGTTTGCAAACATGTCATTCATAGATTCTCACCAGCCAAGGACCTTTCCTTGAATCCAGATTTAGAAGTACATATTTTACTTTAAACTGATCAGATCAGTCTACTTCTAGTTGCTGTAGTGGTCTGATTACAAGATGGAGTCTGACTACAAGATGAAGTCTGCTTTGCCATTGTCTTGAGCGTGGAGTTAAAAAGCCTTGATGCCACTACTAGGCTGCTGCAGGAGCCAAGCTACTTGCAAAAGCTCCAGGAGGTACCTAGCAAGCCAGCAGAGGAGGTAGGTAGACTAGCGAAAAAAGATTAAAAGTTGTTACAATCAAAAAATGCAGGAAGGACTTACCTCCCACATAAGGTATGCCAGGCTGATCTTGCCTGGAGACTAGGGAATCAGCCAATGGACACTCAGGGCCCATTTGGGTACCAGGTGACCTTTGCTTGGATACTGGTGAACCGGTGTAGTGGACTGATTACAAGATGGAGTCTGATTACAACACTGGTTCTTGCTTGACTAATAGTTTGTGAGATTTAGGAGCATCACAATGACACTGGAATTGTTATGATCCATCAAAGAAGGTATCCATAAAGTTGTAGTACATAAACATAGGTGCAGGCATTAGAAAATATTTGCAGAAGACAGAAAACCCAGGTCCTAACTCAGACTTCATTAACTGCCTTATCTAAGTTCATGCCAGTTAGTGGAACTCTTATACATCTGTCTGATGCATAAACTGCATCAGACAGAAACGCCGTATCTGCATTTGTTATCCAACATAGTTATCCAAGCAGCTTCCTAGATGCTTGGAGTTGATGAAAGCTATACCATCTTAATATGACTTATCACAGCTCCTTGTAACAGGGGTAAGAGAACTGAGGTCACCAATACTGGTAACAAATGCTCTGACAAAACCAAGCCTTAACAGAGAACATTTACCAAATTTACCAAAGCAAAATCATTTTTGTGAAAAAACGTCTGGTTTGATACATCCTAATTAAATCACAGGTGTGGTTCTGATGGAGAGCTGCCTGCCAGAAAAAAATCCTCTTAGAAATTCAAGTGACCTAGTCTCCCAAAGGCAATGACAGGATTCCTGAAGTTTTTCAGTTCTTTGCCTTACTAGCCTTCCACTATAAATGGATGTCTCAGTAACTGATATCTTGCAGGGGACTGAAACTTGCTGCTTTTTCAGTTGTGTGGTCTGATGCTGCCAGCTTCCTTAAACAAGTGGGAAATACGTAATGCTGGACTAAGCTTGACTATTTTTGAAGAACGTGAAAGAATAAAAACCCATACCCAACTCAAGGCAATCAGTTTTGCTAGTAAATCTAATGATTTTCTGAATACTTTATTGAAAAAAATCTGATTAAACCTTCTTATGGTTCATAGTTATTTTCTAATACAATTTTGTCAAGTACTCCACCTGGAAACTCTGCTACCAGCCCTTCAACCTGAACTCAGATAATGCTCTAGGAGACTTTGCTAAATTGCTTCAGATAACATGCTCAGCAATGCACAGCCCAAAATTAGGTTCTCTATGAAACTAATTCATATTAAATTGTTGTTTGCATACCAAATGAAAAAGGAATTCTTCCTCTTCCTTCCCCCCTCAGATTTTCTCATGCACAATTGAAATTTCACTGAGGTCAAATCATCTTGGTGATATGTGGTGGGGAGGGGGATAGTTCTTTCATCTGATTTGCTCTTCATGTGTAAATGTGTAATTACTAATCAAAAATGGACTTGGATAGAAGGAAATATTTCTTTATTCAAACAGAATCATAAAGTAGCACATTTCCAGAGGAACTAAAAATATGCAAGTCATGACAAAGTATTTATTGCATAATAATGTGATGTCAACAACACAGAATAATCATGTTTGCAGGTGGGAGCTTTACATACATTATACAGCAAAGGTTTTACTATTGAAATGGAAATATAAATCAAGCAGGATGCATTTCTAGAAAATAAAGCATTATTCATTCACATACTAATATCCACCTTACGATCTCTCTCCTGGACTGACTAATGAAAAAGGAAAAATTCAGTGTTTAGAATTAAATCTGATGTAGATGACATTTAAGGTCATGAAAGGCAATCTTAGTTGTACTGAAATCTTTTAATCTTATTTGCAGATTATTCCATCAGTGGCTCCCTGGAGCTGCAAAAGGATTTTATTCTCATATCTTTATTATTTAATTGAATGTTGAAAGTGTACCATATTGTAAATTGCTCTTAATTTAAAAGAGTACTTTCTTGTCTGAACATCATCACATTTGGAGAGCTATAGGAGAACTGACTCAGAAATATACCTGGGTAAATTCAGTAGTGGCATGCAAAGTGGTTGGATGTAATTAGGTAAGGAAATGACTATAGGGGGTGAAGTACATAATCATACTTAATTGCAATTCAACAGATGTTCAAAATTACTGTAACTTACACCAATCTGATGTAACAGCCATATTTGATTCTATATTATATCAGGATGCAATTTCTATTGAAATCGGCAGGTCCACATAATTAGGGGTATCAGACTACTGACTTCTAGAGGCAGGAATATATTTGGCCCTGTGCAAACTCAGAGTTTGCCTTCACTATCCAACAAGCCTGAGGCTGAGCTCCTGTCTTCACTGGCCTGGGCAAAAAGTTTTCTCAGCATAGTTTTATCAACAAAGTCAAAACCTTTTTCTTGCTGTTTTTTGTTCTTACCCCTGTTCACCTGAAGGTATGATCCATGCATCCTGCATTAAGATGAAGATGCATCTCTCCCTCAAATTACAGAAAGAACCAACAATGTGAGTAGTTTTATCTTGCATGCTCGATGCAAAAAGGGAAAATGCCACCACAAAGAAAATCTAAACCTGATTTCTAATCAATGTTGTACACAGGCTAGTCAATCTGTGTCAAAAGGCTTTACATGTGGATTTGAAGATGTTTTGGAAAGATGACAGAGAGTATGGGGCAAACTGTCAACCAGTGACAGCAGAACTTCAGTAACGAGGCTAAGGATGGGCAAACTCCATACTTCAGTGATCAGCCATGGTAGAAGACCCCTGAGTAGTTATTTTAGCCATCTGACACCTAGCTTTCCCAGCAGACCCTGTTTCCTGGTCTGGTCCCCACAAGGTAGAAAAAGCCAGTGGAGAAACCACACTGTGCATGTCCATTGATGCTGCATTACCTGGAAGCCAGGCAAAGCTGCAGGAGTCTTTGACACTAGTAGCAGCATCTGCGGGGTCCCTGGGTAAGGCCAGGGAGGTGAGGCCACTTCTCCCTGAAACCAATGTCATTACATCTGCAAAGGAGCATAGAACAGTTTTCCCTCACTACCTACTTCTACGTGTTTCTTGTAGGACAATTCGATTCATTTATTTCCTGGCCAGTGCAGAGCTATCTCTGGTAGGTATTTACACAGCAACAATCGAAAACCACTTGTGCATAGGTATTTATAGAGCACCAATCACAGGCAGTTGTACCTAATGACTGATATTAGCACGATGTGTCAAATACAAAATCTTTCTCTGAAAACAGCAGGGTCCAAACAACTCAGCTAATGAAACAGGCAACGAAGAACACATATGTGGCACCACCTCGTGTATCCTATTTTTGACCGTTAAAATAAATTATATGGATCTCAAGTACATGAAAATAACACAACAAGACTACCTAACTCACCTGCATGTCAATGTCTTCCAGCAAAGCTTTCAAGAGGTTGTTTTTTTTTCTCAAAAGCAAACCCTTTGCATAAATCAGCTCTTTGGTGATAAACTAAGAGGACAGCTGCTAGCACTCTGTGCCGAGGAGAAAAGCAGTCGAGCTCTTCCTTTCCTGACAGGAGTGCCTGGCTTCACAGCATGGCACTGTCCATACTCAGGCAATGTCCACCTTGGAACATGAATTAATTTCCAGTACCTGCAAGGTAAGTGAGTGTTAGTCCCATTCTGTGATCTGGGCGATGGTGAAGCTCAGTAACCAGACTTGTGTTGCAGTTAAATGCTAAGCCCCATGTTGCAGGCAGGATTTGACACACAGAAAGACAGACTTGTAGGGCAGCGCTATCATCACAGCAGTCCCTCCTGCCCCTGTGCAGCTTCCCTCTCCCTTTTCTAGTCTCCTCCACAATTAAATAAAATGAAGGTTATTTCAAAGAGAGAAACTTGCACTGGGTTATACAGGGCTGATATTACTCTCTCATGGAAGCAGAGACAGGAAAGCAGATGAGAGGAAGCACTAGAGATACACAGATGTAACTCACACTTGCCAGAGAACAGAGAGACATACAAATTGTCATGCTGGCACAGGACAGTTGTCTGGCTTACTTGTTATCCGTGGCATTGGCCTGTACCAGGTGCTTTAGAGAAATATCAGAAACACTACTGACACTGACTGTAAAATTACCTGCCCATCATGGAAATTTTTTTCTAACCACAAGCAATCAGTGGTTGGTCTCAGCCTTCTGGTTCAACTCCCCTGTGTTTGTGTATATCTCTGTTCCTCTCTAGTATGAAATGTAAACCTAATACATTAAGTATTTGTAAAATTAACAGAAGCCTACCTAATGGATTGAATTCATTGTTCTCATTAATTTAATACAGTGTTTGAGTCAGATTATACATTTGGAAAATGTTCTTGTAACACAAGATATAGATGTATTTATTTGCTTTGAGGGCACACAAAAAATAAATATACCTGAGTAAGAAATAGCCCTCTGTGGGGAAAGGTGGATCTTTCTACCACAGATATTCCTCTGCACCTGAGAGGGAAAACACAGGATAACTATTGTCATGCACAGATGCTGCAATCAACTGCATAGATTGTTAAGATAACCATTTTTGCAAAGAAGTGCGCATGGCTGGGTGTTACTTTAAAATCAAGCTCTGTGTGTAGGGAGAGAAGAGAGGTGTGCAAGTACAGTTTTCAGATTTATATGGACATATCTGTACAGTTCTGCATGTGACTATTAAATACACATATCTGACTCGATGATCTTAAAGGTCTTTTTCAACCCAAATGATTCTATGTTTCTATATATGCGCATGCGTGCACTTGCACACATACAAAAGCTGGTGCATCCAGGAAACAGGTTCCAAACTGGGAAACAAAACTCTTCCTTTATTCTCACAGAGAGGGGCAAGAACAGATTCTGCAGGATCATTTCTGTTAGCAGATGGAGGAAGGCAGGGTGATTGACTGATCAGTTGATTTTGATCACAGTAATGGCAGAAAGTTTGCTATTGTGGCCAAAAATCACTAACTGGGAGCATTATTGCACTCTTTTAAGTAAGTCTTTGCAACCCAAAGGTGATACTTTATAGATTTTATCTGAGTCCCTCCCCCTACAACTATTTCACCACTTTATACCTTTCGGTGCTGAAAAAAAAAAAAAAGAAGACAAAATGTCAGGTGACATTAGCAAAGGAATCAAATACACATACTTGAAAAGGTATGCTGTTGCATGGCCATTATAAGCACTTCAAACTAAAGCATGTGCCTTTACATATAAAATATATATGCAACTGATATACAATATTATGACTCACTATCAGCTGCTGGGAGTCTTAGAAAGCAAAGCAGGGTAGAATTATATTTTTTTCTTTTATTTTATTAATGGCACAGTCAAAGAGAGCAACACTGCTATATCAGAAATTAGCCTTTGTGCCTTTATGCCTAGAAACTTTCCAAACTGATGTTTCATTCTACATTCAAAGAAGAGTGGTTTTAAATAGGATCCAAAGGTTTGATATACCAAAATCCTCCAAAATCTTGTCCTATTACTTAGTTTCATGCTTTTTTTTCAGAATCTAACCTTGCATGACTCTTTATGTAAAATAAGGGCTGTAATTTTTCAGTTGCTAACTTCTGTGAACTCAGAGCTAACATTTCCGAAACAATTCTTTTCTCCCCACAGTCACACACTGGCCTCTTCTCTCTCTGTCCATGTAATCTCCCTTCCCATCGTCTCTGTTTCACCTTTTTGCCCTCACCACCATTCTCTTACTACTCAAGTGGCTCAGTCTCCTATCTGTTTTCCCAAACTGGTCTTTTTCTGCCTTTTTAATAGTGCTTCTTTACCAAGTATTCATTATAGGCTGCGCTTTTTGTTCTTCCTCCTGATCTCTACACATCTCCAGATGATTCTAACTCAAGCCACGCTATGTGAACTAACATGTATCCTCTGAAAGCAAAACGTATTTCATCATATTACTTGCTTTATGAAAATTCACAAGTTATGGAAAAAGTAAAATGCCAGAAAGTTTTTCACAGATCCCTCTGGCCAATAGAGTATTACAAAAAGATTCAAACCCGGGCAGAAACCCCAACCTTAAAAAGCCTTAACACATACTTAGAGCTTTCTCCTGTTTCTGCAGCGTGACATAATGGTTTACATTGAAAGGCGAACATACTTATCTTGAGATTTAATGGCCTTCGTCAGCGTGGACTTCAGAATTTAAATGTTTCCATGCTCCCTTATCTAACACTTTATTCTTTCTCACATTCTTGTTATTCATATGGGTGTGCAGTCTGAGTGGGCTAGCCAAAATCACTTATGGAAATGTATGCTGCCTGGTTTTCAAAAAGATTGTATTTCAGCTATCCTTATTTCAGATCACAACACATGGGCTATCATTTAAAACTTGCAAATACTCAGAGAAAGAGGTACAACTCAGCTTCAGTAGTAAAGGTGGTATCTCTAGCACAGGCTGCATAAATATTACATATGAGTGTGAAAACACACACAGGATTTTGCAAAATATCTAAGCATTTTGAAAAGCCCTTGCACTTGAAAATATCAGACGTTCTTTCTAAAGGGAAGCTAGGGTGACACAGAGAGAAGCTGTTTCCTAATCAGGTGCTGCCTGTACCCAAGCAGGGTAATCTAATTTGCAAGTAGGTGACCTATATGTCTGGACATAGCTGATTATTTATTCAACTAATCAAATTATATTGTGTCATTTGACGGTAGGATGTACACAGTGCTGACACGATGTTATTTTTTGTCACCAGATAAGGGGAATTGATTCTAATCTATATTACTTTTGTTAGTCATCAACTCTTACACCTAGACCTGCCAAGGGAAGCATGAATGCATTTTGTGAAGTTCAATAGCACACATATCATTAGGTCATAGCAAAGATATGCATTGTTGGAAAAAAAAAAAAAAAAGGTCAACCAAAACCGAAAAAACAGTGTTCATCATCATTTGATCAACTTTTTCTACATGCCAGTACTGTAAGAGTGAAAGCATCCTTCCTTCCCTCTCCCACCAGCCACTGTGATGATGCAATTGCCCATTTCTACTACTTCATTTTTGTCCTTGTCATCATGTGGTTTTACAAAGAGACCACTGCAGATTAAACTGTGTCTGCTGAGAAACCTTGCCTCTTGCTATCCCTAAAAGCATTGAAATCTTAAGAATACCCTCTGTTCACCTGTGTGGACTTATGATGTCCATTTTATAATTAATTTCAAGCCACATGTCATAACCTGGGCAAAAGACTGGTGGGGTTTTTTTAATTTTGATTGACTGATTTCATTCTCTAACAGTATCTACTGTAAAGGTTAGTGAACAATTCTGATATCTGCTTGGCTTGGGGGACTCGTCAAAGAGGGGTCTGTGTGCCCTAATGAGGAGCAGCAACTGAGGCCTCAGCAGATCTCGATATTTCTCCCGTCCTTCCCCCGCCCTGTTTAGTTTTTTCCATGACCCGCAGGTTATTTCAGTGGGGAGGAGGAGCAGAGAGAGAGGGTGCTGAGGACTTAGCGGGAAGGAGAAAAGTTTTTAAAATATGTAATTATGAGCCTCTCATGGAGCAAGCGGAGCAGCGACAGTAATTGTTGCCGCTGTTGCTCCCACGGGCGGAGGGCTCCGGCCCCGATGCGGGCAGGAGCGGGGGCTGAGGAGCTGCAGTAGTGTTGAAGTCGCCGGGTCTCACGGCTGCTACCTCCTCGACCTTCCCCGAGCCACAGCCGCGGGTGAAAGCTCCCCGTGGGAGCTTTCATCCTGGGAAAGGCCCGTGGGGAAGCGGCGGCCCCGCGGCTGCCCGGGCTGCAGGGGATAGAGGGACACAGGGCGAAATCTGCTGGCTCGGGCGAAGTTGGCGGCAGCGCAGCGGGGCCCCGGGGGTGTCGCAGCCCCTGGGCGGCCCCGGGCGGCCCCGGAGGAGCTTATGGCGGGCAGGGGCCGCTCCGCCGCACGCGTGTCCGCGAAGGGCGGGCGGGCACAGCCTCCGCCGCGCCGCTCCGGCGGTGCCGGGCAGCGCCCGGGCCTCGGCGGCGGCGGGTCCCGGCACAGTCCGAGCTGGCACGGCCCAGCCCGGCCCGGCTCGCTTCGGCTCTCTGGGGCTCGGCCCCGGTTACCTCCCGCGGGGGCAGGTCCGGCTCGTTCCCCGGCGCGGCCGCCTCTTGCCGAGGTCTGCCCGGCGCTGCCGCCCCCCGCCCTGCCCCGTTTCCTCAAAAGGGTGCCCGAGGTAGGGAGCGCCTTCCCCCCGGAGCCGTGCTCCCTTGGGGCGCTGGACGGATTGAATGCAACTTCAGCCGCCGTGGTCGCTTCCATCGCTGTCCTGCCTTCCCTCCCCCCGCCTCCCGTTCTCGCCTGAAAAGAGCAAACTTGCGTTGAAATGGCACCTCGGCTCGTGCGCCAGCCTAACCAGCCCATTAAATATGATCAACGTACCGTTTGCATGGATTGAAACCTTTCCCAGTCCTGATTGCTCCAAAGGGGAATCACGTCCTACCTCCCACCTTCCCAATCTTCATTCTCCCAGTGTACACACTCTTGTAATTACTAGTGATTGTGCTAATGCAACCCTGAGCAAAAGCATGCTGGTACTATGGAGAGGGAAGGCGAAGAAAATACCGTTAGTCTAGGGCAGTATAGATGTGGATTATGCTTTTTCTTTTCTACCTAGACATAGGATAATATATATCCTATAGATACTCCATGTTAAGCATCGACCCAAACATCAGCGGCTCGTTTACTAGCCTTTTTCTTTTTTTCCCTTGGGGCTTTTTTTTTTTTGCCTTTTTTTTTTTCTTTTTCATTTTTGCTTTTTCTTTTCTTTACCGGATCACCAGGTGATCTGAAAAGAAATGATGGATCGCTTCGTGGACCTGCGAAAGGAGAGAAAGTGAGAAGACGACTTGTTAGTCCTGACTCTAACCAAGGACAATGCTGTCTGATCCCACTCCTGCCGTGATTGCTTCTTACATAACTCTCTGTATTCACCGCAGACCGCTTTGCTCGGGGGCGGAGGGGGGGCACTCCAGTGTAATATCACGTCGGGCCTTCTCCGCACTTGATTCCCCTCCTTCAGCAGAGAGGGGCTTCGAAGCGTTGCCATTAACTTCGGTGATCATCATTTGGTTTCTTTTACAGGCGGTTGAACCGTCTTTTTCTTAAGCTAAGATTTTTTTTTATTATTTGTTCAGTTGACATTCCCTGTTCCGCTCGCCCCCACCCCCGCGGCGTCCGCACACACACACGCACACACTCACACCCCTTTTCTTTTCATCATCAGCAAATAAAGATTAGGTGGGCAGATTATAGAAAGCGTTTTCAGTCCTCTGCTGATCTTTATTCCAGAGCCTTTGTGATGATATTGATGATGATGATGGTCAAGTGGACAGTTTGATTTTTGTGTTTGGAGCTAGTTATAAAGAATCAATATTATATCAAGGGGTAACTTTCGTGATAAAGGACTTTAACCACTCTGGCTATTCATCATAAGTCTGTAGCAAGCAGATAGGTCAAAAGAAATTATATTGCACTAAAGAGTGTGTCTTCTTATCTCTCCTATACCAGGGGAATAAGGGACAAGCCGATCGATACAGTAGCTGCTGTATACTTCTTGCAATTATCAATAGCTGATTTCGTCTTTTGAGGCCTGCATCCATTAATACAAACTAATAATAATTTTCTGAGCATATCTGTAGCCAAGGCAATGAAAGTTTTTATACTTGCCAACACTATTTATATAGCTATGTAACACTCTGTGTGTGTGTGTGTATGTCTGCAGTGTGCATATATATATTAATATTCATCTCACTTGTCCTTTTTGGAAGCATACAGATTTTTGCAAAGGGGATAAACTCACTGATTTTACATGCACGTAGTATTCCTACTTGTACTTCCTGGAGCATGTACTGACAGACATGTTGCAATACAAATACAGTGGTTTAATATATACAGTACCTATGCATCTATATGTGTAAATAATGTGTATGTATGTTTTCTTGATAATGTCCCCTAAACGATGTGTATTACAAATATTCCACAAAGCATTTAAAATTCTTGGTTAAATTAGTCTATCAGCTATTAGTTTAAGGAACGGAAGTAGATGGTAATTGGAGTTTGCTACCTGTGAACATAAGCTTTTGTGTATATGAATCAATGTTTATTTAGACCCAAGGGCGGCATGGTATTAAATAAAGGGAAAAGTAACTTAAACGTTTAAGGCAAAACGTTTAGGCACAGTTGTGCTGTAGGCTGGTTCTATAAATCTTGTGGTGGGGCTAGTTGCTTTCCACAAAAAAAATTGTAATAGAAAAGAAACATCTTTATAATTGACATTTGACATGCTGTTTGGGTTAGGCTGTGGTAGACCAAGCACAGATTTCCCTCTGATGGAAACATTTATCATCGTGATTGCTGCAGAGTGGCAGGTGGTGTTATCAATTACCTCTTCTTACCAATAATAATATTAGTATGGTAATATCTTTGCTCATGTGAGAACGAATTAGCGGTCAGTTGCTGCAGCTTTAAGCAGACAAAATCGTGCTGGATTTAACCCCAGGGTTCTCAAACAAAAGTTGTGGTGCAGAAAAGGGGTGGGAAGATGATACTTCAGCCTGCCAGGAAGAGTAGGAGATGACAGAAAATAAAGCCCAAATAATTGCATGCCCCTTCGAATAAAGTTGCTGAGCAAAATAATAACTTTAAAAGACAGTCGATGGATTGCACAAAATGTCAGATCCATCTTATCCGCACGTTGGTAACTTTGATGGGTTTAAGAACAACAACCTTGTATAAAGCGTAAGTGTAGAAAGAACTACTTATATGCTCTTTGTGGAGTCAGTCTTGTAGATAAGCTGACAGTTTTTATGAACATCGAAAAACCATAAAAATTAGAGCAAAAGCGTAAAGGTGTCGCATTAATATAAAAAAGAAAGTAGTAGTCGGTAAATAATATTGTTAAGCAGGCAGAATAATAATGTGTCGCTTCTGATGATGAAAGGAACATTGCAAAAGAAGAAGACAATTAACAAATTAGATTTAATTACGGAGAAAAAAACTACTTTTGCTTCCCATCACTAGTAAAGTATTTTAGTGGACCCACCAGTCACGGCGAAGGGGACGCGAGCGGGCGCGGTTTGCCCCGGAATACGCGTGACTGCCAGTCCCGCAACTGCGTCCCCCGCTCGCCTGTGCGCCCCTACCTGTGTGGGTGCGCAGAGATTTACGCGGCTAAGCGATCCCATCCTCCCAGTCCCCCCTCCGCAGTGGCCGTGTTTTTTCGCAGCCCAACTTCAGCGAATGCATCATTATATTTTTTTTCTTTTCTTCTTCGAATCAGAAACATTAATTAGAAGGTCGGTGGAAAACTTTGCAGTGTAATAGGGAGTGGGGGAGGACGAAGGGGCCAGAGAAGACGCCTATCACTTCATAACTTTCCACTCGCCTCCCGAGCCCCCTACACTGCCAGGGTTTTCCACGCAGGTCGGGTAGAAAGTTTCCCCCCGGCGATGTGTACAGCTGCCGGCGGTGCGTCCCGGCGGTGCCTGGAGGAGCCGGGGCTCCGCGGCTCTTCCCTGGAGGGGGGCAGCGACCGCTCCGCGCCACCCGGCAATCGGCCCCGCGACCCCCGCTCAGCGCCGCCGGCTTTTTTTCCCACAGAAAAAGTGGAAAGGCGAGCGGCGTAAGGGAAAAGAAAACCATAAAATGTATCACTTGTAACCCTAGAATATGTTAATGTCAAGAGATACAAATCTGGTAATTATGCCTTTCTTGCCTGTTGTGTTCTCCATTGTTCATTAAACATTAAAGACGGGATTATTTAATTTTCCACTTAAAGATTCTCTCACGTTCCGTAAAATCATATTAATTTTCAATCATTTTAATTCTTACAAAGGACAAAGTTTGGGGTTTATAACGCTGTCAGTGAGCTGCCTTTTTTTTTTCTCCCCCCCCACATCGCACTTTTAAAACGCACTTCAGTAAATGGTCTGCTGCTGGGGGAACTACCAGACACTGAGCCATTAGAAAACGCCTAAGTTTAGGGGTAAAAAAAAAAAAAAAGGGAAAAAAAAGTTGCCTCAGCAACAGCAACAAATCCTTTCAAAAGATGACTGGATGAAAATTGACACACTTCTGATACTACTGCAATTGGGGAAAAAAGTGCATGGGCGAGGTGAAAGTGCGTCCTCTCTCATTCCGGGCAAACGTTTCGGTCACAGGGAGTAGCTAAGCCTCTTCACATAAAGCAAGTCGGAAAAAATATCCCTCTCGGTTTCTGAACGGGAAGCCCTAACTCCAACTCCCCACTCGCGGCTGCGGTGCTGAAGGTTACTTGAACACCCGCTCGCTTTCACCTGCCCTCTGCCTACAATATAATGCAGCATATACCCACGCGCGCGACGTGTTATTCGTGTGAGCCGAATGCAATAACTCCCTACATCTGACGGAAAAAAAAAACATGCTCAATTAATGGGCTCGTCCCCTCCCACTTCATATTAGAAAATTGCATCAGATTTCAACCATCACGATTGTCTCCGTATATTTTAAACGAGACACGCTCAGTGCGACCAAACTTTCAGCGAGGATTGATGCACGGAAAGAAGATGCATTAGAATGTATAGACAGTAAACAAGTTTTTTAATTATAAAGCGGGCAATCATTGCGAGGGGTGTCGTGTATACATCTCGCTAAACGAAGGACAGAAAAGTATACTCGTCTAGTACCAAAAAGGCATTGATCTGGCGTTTCGGTGTTGTTTCCCTTAAGGGTAGTGCCCGTTTCTAACGAATACCTGCCCCACAGAAATCGCTGATGTTGTACGTTGGAGCAAACTATCCAAAGTGGCCTAAACTGTCTCCTCTAACTTTATTTGGTTTGCCTACCAACATAAAAGCGGGGAATAAACCGAAAGCCCAGAGACAGGGTATCAGAGCGCACGAGATAAAGGGAGCTATCAGCAGGGAAAGTTTACATAGAGAAGGCTCCCAAAGAAGCCGGGGTTAGTGTGTTTTAAGGACTAGGGCTGGATTACACGGGCTGGGGTGGGGGTATTAGGAGGAAATCCCTTTCACTGATCCCCGGCCCCATGCGCGGAGCTGCCCGCCTCCCTCCCGCGCCCGGTAAGGTGGGCTGCGCCTGCGCGCCCCTGCGAAGGCAGGGGCCGGGGCCGCTCCACCGAGCGCGGCACGGGGCGGGGGTCTGCGGGGGAGCGGCGCGCAGGGGCCGGGCTGCGACTAACAGATTTAAAAAAAAAAAAAAAAAAAAAAAAAAAAAAGAGAGACAGAAAAAGAAAAAAATGAGAAAAAACCCCCTCAAACAAAGCAAAACGGCGGAGGGGGTCGCAGGAGGAGCCCCCCGCCCCGAAAGCACACATGCACAGCACGGCGCGGAGCTGCGCGACAGGGCAGTGCGCGCACTGCGGGCCCCTGCGCGGTGCGACGGCGATCGGCGACGGTGGGGTACATCCTAGCGGCGGCTGGCTGCCATGGGAGCGGGCTGGCCACGCTCCCCGCCCGCCCCGGCCGAGGGGGAGGCGGGCAGGGACGGCCACGGGAAGCGGCAACTTGTGGCGGCGGCCGAGGAGACGGAGCTGCTGCGCGGCGGAGGGGCCGCCCGCCTCCCCGGGGGACGGACGGGGCGGGAGGGACGCGAGTCGGCGGGACGGGGCGGGGGAGGCTAGGCCCGGCTCCCCGGTAACTTGTAATGCGATAGAGGAGGAAGCGGGGGGTTGGAGGAGAGGGAAGTCTTTCCCCACCCCCCCCTCCTCACTTTTACAAAAAAAAGGGGGGGGGGGGGGCTGCGAGAAAAGCCTCTGTTGGGAAAGTGCGTGCAGAGAGGGAGGCTCGGCAGCGGCGGGGAGCGCATCGGGCTACGGGGCTGGGGGCAGCCCCGGCGGCAGCCCCGGCAGCGCGGCACGGGAGGCGGAGGAGGAGGAGGAGAGTAGGAGGAGCTGCCGTGTGACCCGCACCGCTCCCAAACTTGAAAGTTTATCTGCCCGAAATCAAGAGCGGCCGCGGTGTGCGCAGCGCTCCTCGGCACGGAGCGGAGCCAGCGACCGGCGGACCCGCCGCGCAGGGAGCGGCTGCCGGAGCCTCTGCGAACGAGGCAAGGCAGGGGAGGGGGGATTACCCCAGCGACAACAACAGCCACCCCCCACCCCCCAAAACTGGGAGAGGATCCATGCTATTTGCTGGAGACCAAGGACTTGCTCATCGGCGCACACGCGAGCCCGCTGTCATTAGCTAAAAGGACACACGGCTGAGCCGGGGGGGGTAGGTGGGCGGAAGGGTGAGGAGTGTCACAAAAAGTCATTACAACCTGAGAGAGAGGGGGAAGAAAGAAAAAAAAACTTCCTACCAATGGACAACAGGAAGTGACCACCACCACCAACGGGGAGTCTCTGCTTGGAGAAAGAAGCTGCAAGACAAAGAAGAAGGAAGGAGAGGTGAAAGACAAAACTGCCCAAGGTCTTCTGCGTTTCGTGCGTGCGCTTTCGAGAGAGTCAACAGAACAAAAGTCAGCAGGGAAGGGGAGACAGAAAGAGCGACGGAAAAGGAGACAGGATGGAGGAAGAGCTAAAGACAAGCATGTGAAGACCAAGGGGAAAGAGCAGAGCAACGCCGAAAAAGAAAGCACACTGAAAAGAAAGAAAAAGAAAAGGCTTACACAAAAGTTTCTTTTCCTCCTGGGAAGAAATTACTCACACGCACACAGAAATCAGATGCCTCAGATGCCTTGCAGCTCAACTTCTGGGGAAAGGGAGACCGAGAGAGAAGAGAAAGCAGAGTGATGTGAAGAAAGGGGGGGTGGGGGAAGCCCGAAAGAAAGCAAAGCAAAAGAAACTGAGAGACAGGGGGAAGAAAGAAGGACGGACAGAAAAGCGAAGATCGTGACCTTTCCCAACAAGTGAACCTTGCACATATGTTGTGTAAAGTGTGTGCAAAACAGATTCCCTTCTGCGTGGTGCGTGTGTGCTTCGCTGCTGCTGCTGCTGCTGCTGCTGCCGCCGCCGCCGCCGCTGCCGCCGCCGCGGTCGGTGCCTCTCGCAGGCGGCGCTGCCGGCGCCGTGGAGACGCATCATTTGGCGGAGCGAAGCGGCTAATTGCGGAGCCCCGTCCTTCATTTACATATGCAGCCTGAGTCCGCTGGAGCCGCGCCAATCCGCGCTCGCCCCCAGCACCATTAATCGCCATGCATTATTCACAACCATAATTACTGAGCCCCATGCGCGCTGCGCGCAGCCGCCCCAGCCCGCCGCCCCGCGCACACCCCGCCGCTCCGCGCACACCCCGCCCGGCGCATCCCCCGCTCGCTCACCCGCGCACCCGCGCACTCATTCACTCACTCCCAGTTTGGCTGGCTGGTTAGCCTTGCTTTTTTTTTTTTTTCCCCGTGGTGTTTGTTGCCTTTTCTGTTGTTTGTTTGGTTTGTTTTGCAACTCGACTTTTATTTGTGAACAGTTATTTCCAACCCCCAGCCCTCCTTCCCTCGTTCCCAATTCCTCCCCCCTCTCCTTTCCACCTCCACGTCGCTGATGCCTCTGCAAAAAGCAGAGTCAAGACGGCTCAGTTAGCAGCATGTCTCGTCGAAAGCAAGCGAAACCTCAGCATCTCAGGTCGGACGAAGAGCTGCAAGCGGAGGTAGTTTCTGAGCACGGTAAGGGCTCCTGGCGGCTTCTTTCTCCTCTCTCTCTCTCTCTCTCTCTCTCTCTCTCTCTCTCTTTTTTGTGAGGGTGTTTCGGATGTAGATAGGTGAATTTATGGTGATGGTGAACATAGGAGCGCAATCGCACTGCAGCGGGAGAATGGGAATTAAAGCAGCTGGGGGAAGAAGCAGCGGAACTGAGAAGTTCGCAGTTTTGCCAAGTTTCTGCAGCCCACCCCCTGCCTTTAACCAGCCCTCCCAGCAGCAACCTCTCGGCCTCCCCAGCGCTTTGATCGCGGCTGGGATCGGCGACGGGGTCGGCCCTCCCTCCCTACTCACCCGGGCTCCACCAGCTGCAGGAGCGGGCGCCCCGGAGCAGCGCCTGCCTCCTCCTGCCTGCTCCTGCTGCGCTCCCTCGCGCTGTGTGACTGGGTACCCCCTTTTTCTCCCTCCTGCTCCCTCCTGGCGGAGGCTCGGAGCGGACAGAAGCCATATTCCCCTCGACCCACCGGCAGGAAAGTTGGGACAGCCGGGGCCGGGGTGCCCTGCAGGAGCTCCCGGGGGCGGCCGGGCCACGGGGCAGCCCCACCGCAGCCGCTGCCAGGGGCTGCCCCCGTCGCCCCGGGTCGCCCGCGCGGGCTGCGGGGGCTGCCCTGGCCGCTCCCCCCGTCTGTCCCGGGGGAGCGGCCGGGACCCCGGCAGAGGCGGGCAGGATCGCTCGGGTGCGCAGGGCCAGCGGAGTTGGTTTCATTATTTTCGAGAAGATTGAACAGCAGCTTTTCGCCTCCCCCCCTTCGCCTCCTGGCTCTGCTGCGACTGTAATTATTATCAGTGGTAGGTGACACGGAGTGCCACCACCGCCACCAGCCCCTGTCGCGCCGGCTGCTGTGGGGACGGGTTATTTTCTCGCCCATCCGCCATTCCTCGCTCCCTCCCCACACGCAGGCACACGCACACTTGCTTTTATGCATCTGGGTTGCCAGGCGGCTCGTGAACAAGTGTCCAAGGCTGGAGAGATTTGGATCACGCCTTATTTCCACTTTGCTGTAATTTTATTTTCGAGAATAGGGCTGCAGGGTTTTCTTCTTCCTTCTCTGTCTCTTTTTTTTTTTAATTTTCAGTTTTAATTCTCTTAGTAGTCCCTGGCGCTGTAGCGTGCAAAGGCACGCCGCAGCCCATGCTCCCTTCTCCTGGGCTAAGTTGAAAGCTTCCACTTGAAAGTTTTTCTTTTCCTCTTTGCAGAGAGCCCACTGCTTTCTTAGTTTCTCACGTAGCCAAGCAGGAGCCCCAATGTTTTCGGCTTTCTGTGTAGGCCCCTTCCTCCACTGTTTTATCCACCCTCTCCCTCCCTTCGAAAAGGAAAAAAAAAAAAAGTCCTTCTCCTGCTTTAAAACTATAATTACTCTTAAGTTGCATCTCTGGGTAGAGAAAGGCAGCAAAGTTGAAGCCTGAGGAGGATTTTGACTATTGTATCCGAACTTTACAGCCCTGAAGCTTAAGGCAACGTGAATCCACTTCATCAGGTTAAAACATCTGTCAGACTGGCAAATTGTTAAGCCTCCTGCTCCTTCCCAGGGTATTTGGGGAGGCAGGGAGTGAGTCCCACTGCTAAGGGGGCTACTGCTACTGCTCCAGGAAAACCCACTTGGGTATTGACATTAACAGGCACACGAAGAAATGCTTCCTTCTGTCACAGTGGAGGAGCAAAGCAGTGCATTTTCAAATTTTTTTTTCCTTAGGAAACTGTGGTCATGTAAAATAAATTAGTGTAGGCAAGCAGATGAGAGTTAGTATTTTATTATGCAAACAAGATTTGTTGAGCCCATCTCTGTTGGTGTGGGTTCTAGGTCTAAGAATTTATCATTAGCATTATAAACTTTTACATCCTCTGAATCCATTTCAATACCGAAAAATAAAACCCTACTACTTCATTATGACACTCCTGGCAAGTTAATAAATTGAAAAAAATTGTTAAACTAGGTTTTTGTTTTGTTTTGTGAATCTTATCTATGTAGCCATGTCACCCGAGATTAGAACAAGAGATATGCTAAAAAGAAACGCTTGCATATGGTGGGTAGATTAAGGACAAAGAATCTTTTTGTCATGGAAATGGGGTTTTTTTCCCTTTTTTGGGGGGGTTTTGTTTTGTTTACTTCATCACATAGAATTTCTCACACTTGGTTTGTTTTGTATTGCCCTCAATGACTACATGATCAAATGAATGGATTTATTTCTGCCGAATGAGAAAGACAGTCTTTCCATCAAAAGGACTACATTGCATCCCAGTGAGGAATTTTAAAGCGTTATTATTGTGGTCCGTGAATAGCACAAAATCGGCTTTCACAGCAGCCCTAAAATGCAAGTGTAAATACTTTTCAGCCTCAGAAGGCTGTTATCAAAATGTGCTATGTTTCCTTTTATTAAAACATATTTTAATTAATAGAGTGAAACCCTTGGTAGTTAACAATTAACAAGCTGAAGTAGTGGTTTTGCACTTTCATTTGAGAAATGTGAACAAGGTGGAGACAGGCTACACGAGCAGAGGGTTATCTAGTGCGCATTAGTGTAATGTAAATCATTTACACGTTATATTAGGAAGCCTAACGATTGCCATACTTGAAAGCAATTTTAAAGGCCAGATATAATGAGAGCTTCAAATCTCGTGAATTGGAACACTTCTTGTCAAGTCAGTGTCCTTCGTTTCTGTTCACAGCTGTAATCAAGATATTGCTACAGTTCCTGAGTGTATTTTGCAACAGGCCAAAAATAGTTTGCACAGTGCAAGAATATTTGTCGGTTTTAGAAAGCAAACTTTTTAAGCAGTATTACTTGATTCATGTGGCCTTTTCACTCATTTTGCTGTTCGTCTACAAAGGAGTTAATGCAAGACTAAGCAAATGAAGCTTATTCTTTATTTATTGAAATCATGTTTAATGCCACGTCAAAATAGATTTTATAAAATGAACCATTTAAAAATTAATATCAAAAAATGTAATCCTTGGAGTGAAAGGACAGTCATAGTAGCAGAAAGAGCCTGGCAGTTTGGTGTGCAGAATGGAAGATAAACATTAGGCTGAGTTTTAAGTTGACTTGTCGCACCATAACTTTTGCGTTAACGTTATCACAGAAGTTTTAGAATTTAAACAAATAATTTTATAGCCAGCTTGGGCTACAGCATAACACAACTGCATTTAAACAGGGCAATGTCATGGTGGCAAGATAATCTGTTGGAAATCTGAAGATAATTAGTAATGTCATCAACTACAGATAATACACTCAAAATTATTTGAAATTATTTGTTGAAAGTGAAATGCTAAAAATATATATTTTTAATAATTTTGAAGGAAAGTGTTAGCAAACAGCTGATGATATATTTCTTGAACAATTGCACTGTAGAAGAGTGAACAAAAGATACCTATTAAAAAAACCCCACACTTTGAGGTTGCTAAATAAGAAGATCTGCTGGAAATCATTTAAAAACAGCAGCAGCAGGACTCAGATGACTGTAGAATGCAATAATCTCAGTTTCTCAGTAAATGTAAATCATTGTAAATCATTTCTGATACACTTGCCTAATTCAACAGATTACAAATGAATCAGAATTGTAGATACAATGCACATGCTTCAGCTGTGATTACTTTTAAATTAAACCACAGACATTTGTATTTTTAAGGTAAGGATAATAGAAAGGGGATTTTTTTGTTCTTTTTTTTTTTTGTAATGCTGAAGAGTGATTGTCAAGAGTGTGCAGGTGAGGTTCTGGTAAGAGTGATGACAAATGATGCTTTGGACTTTTTCATGTGAAGTTTCTGGCAAAGAGGTATTGTTGTTTAGCCTGAGGTGGAAGAGATCACCTGGTAATGAACTGTTAATGGCAGTTTTCTAATGTGCCTTTTGCAGTCATTTTTTTAAAATATTGGTCCTCTTTTTCCACCCACACTTCAATACATACAACATAGTCTAAACTAATTGATCTTATTCATTCTGGTAAAATGGGATCGGGCTGTGCAGTTTTGGGCAGTTTCATGACTGCACTCGGTATTCTTCTGGAGTATCTCCACAGGCACACTTGCTCAGCTCCAGCAACGACGCAGTTCAATATGTAGCAGCCAGCTTCACGTGTGTTCGCTCTATCTGCATATACAGAGGGTTAAAACACATTTTGGGGGGACATTGTTCCGTGTAAAATAGAGGTATTCTCTATTGCTTAGACACTGTTGCGTTTAAAACTTGCTAAGTCGCAAGCAGCTGTCAGTAAACATAAAACTTAGGTGATTTTTGCAAACGTTTGTTCTGAGGCAAGTGTAAGAGAAGGCTTTTTGTTTTGAAAAAGGCCAAATAAGTATTGCTATAAATTGTGCCTTTGGTGAGAAACGGTAATTGAAACTTTATATAAATACTTCTGTTATAACAGTAGAGACTTAACATTTGAACTATGTAACATCTGTATTTGTATAATTTTAAAAATACTCTGCTTTGAATTGTGTTAGGAATAGAAAATTATTTGGAATAATAAGGAAACTACAGCAATCAGCCAATTTGTTGATGTATATATAACAATGAAAGTAGACAAAACTGGGTCAGATTTTATCTAGTGATAATGGTCTTGAAGTGATCTCCTGAGGTAGACATTAAGACTTTTTTCAGGGTAGGAGGGAGGAAATTTTGAAAGGTGTGGTGGTTAAAATTCTGTGTAATTAAGCTATTAATATGCATACATTTAGCTGTTGAAAATTACTTTTCCTTGCCTAAGAGAGGGGAAAAGCTACAACTCAACAAATGTGTGGCATTAAAAAAAGAGTAAAAATAACCTAATGAATAGCAAGTAATAGTGCCATATGAAAAATAGTCTGAGTCCTGGGAAGATTTTCTGGGTATCTCTCCTTCATTTGATTTGTTGACTGCCAAGAATAGACAAGCATATCTGTTGACAATCCATCATTCAAGGCATGAGTCAATCACTTTTGCTGATAATAAACCAGGTCTGGCATGACAATAAAATAGTTAAGTACTGACACATTTTTCAAAATGAAGCATGTAAAAATAATTTCTTTCATAGTATTGTATTAGTAAAATAAGAGTAATTTTCTAGATCTTTTTTCCAGAGGAAGCACAAGTAAATCTAGTTTCAGCAGTAAATTTGTATTGAATTGTACATATCAATGTAAATCCTGTTTCCTTTACGCTCTAAAACTTTCCCACTTAATGTAGTGGTGTTTTCCTAACTGAATGTTTTCCATTAATACAAAAAAGGGGATTTAGGCCAAAATGTACTTTTAGGAGCTGGTTCCGTTGTAATGCTGTTAGACCTAGAGTACATTTCTTCTTACAAAGGAAAAACCATTCAAAATCGTGAAAACCAGAAAAATAATTGTTTATAAGGGTGATAGAAAACCATAAAGCAACACATTTAAAAAATCCATTTCTTTTAAGTTGAAAAGTGAAAAGATAGAGGACTAAAGAGAGGGGACTTTTTTATTATTGTGGGATAAGATAAATCTTTACAAAAAGCCCTTCTGAAATTCTTATTGCCACTCTCTAACACTGGTGTGTATGGCGTGTTCCCTCCCCCCTCCCCAGTTTCGCCATTCCACACCCTCCCCCCCGAAAAAATCTGAACTTTCTATCACTGTTTGCAAAAGAAACACCAACAAAATTTCCAAACTTTTGAGCCAGAGAGCGAGGCGCACCGAAGTACTCGGGCAGGCTGTTGACCTCCTGCGGTGGCCGCCGGGCTGCGGGCCGGGGTGGGTTCGGGGGGCGCAGGTGGGCTCTGCGCGGGTGGGTCGGGTCGCGCCGCGGGGTGCTGCGGGAGCTCAGCCTGGGATTGCCGGGGAGAAGGTGGGATCGCGGAGCACCAGAAAGCTTCCCCAGGCCTCCTCTCCCTGAGGGTGGGTAGTTAGAAGTGCTTTGACAAGGCTTGCTGATTTAACCTTTGCCTGCTTTGCCCTGCCAGGGGTGGCCACTAGATGTCAAGCTCATAATACAATTAGTACATCTGTGCAGTTGACCTTGGCAGCACGGCTTACCACTGTTCTGTTAAGTGTTAACACTGAATTTGAGTGTTAACTAGAGATCCCTCGGAGTTTGCTACATGCTGTACAGCTTATCAAATGCCCATCTAGTTCAGCACTAGTGTTTACAGTCCTTTAAGAAGGAAAAAGGTTTCCTTTTGTGAAGCCCGGCATCTTGAGCTGCTTAATTAACCCTGCAGGTGCTGCCGTATTTTTGTTTCAGTTAATCAAAACCGACTTGTCATTCAGTGTTTCAGGAGATCCCTTCTCCTGGTGCCATTTGATAGTTTTCGTTTAGGAATTTGTTGATGTTGTAATGTCCCCAGATCTGGAAATAATGAAAGCTCATGGATTTGTTTAGATCATTATGTGCTTTGCTATCCTGTGCAATACTGCAGTATATGGAACAGTGAAAGGCCAAAATGACTGAGCTGCACAACTGGCATTGAATCACTCCAGGTTTGCTCTTTCAAGCACTCCTGATTGCGAGTAATTTTACTCAGAGGAGTAGTGTCACCGAGTCCAGGACTTGTGAGTTCAGTTTTGAGATACTTAGGAGATGAAGGATTGGGTCCTCACATCAGCTTCTCTTCTTGGGAGCCTTCAAACACTAATTTGTAAGCGTTTCTGTGCTTGTTCAGAGGGTGATTTGCTTTGTTCATTCATGCAGGATGTTAGGAGTTACATAGTTTAAAATGTAGTTAATGATACACTTTTCAAAATAGGAAGGCTATACAGAATTTATGCTGCTCCTTCTTTCTTCTAGTTTATTTCTTTTGGTTTGGTTTTTCAATGTCTGTTTCATCTCAGCTATGTTAGAAGCATTGGCCTCGGTTTTTTTGTTTTTTTGTTTTTTTTAGGATTCCCAGTAAAAGTTGATACATTCCAAATAAAGGTGGTTCCTACAGCCATCATCATTATTTGTACGCAAATTCTTTACAACCCGAAATTAATGTATACATGCCATAACAGCCAACTGAATAGCTGTTTCTGTGATTTTGAAAAACATAGCACAGGGCCTGTTTAATATGATACCTTGCAGAAATATTACAAACAATTTGTGAAGCTTGCATCTGTTCCACATCTGCATCCACGCAGAAAGGCACCAGTGTTTGAGATACTGAAGTGCTTCACTGCGCAGATTAGAAACTGCAAATGTTTTTACCAGAGTACAGTTAGTGCTTGTGCCACAGGTGGCTGTTACTTAACAAATTCTGAGATTTAGGCTACTGAATAGATCAAACCGAGTGTGCCAGGTCAGTACCGGGTTTTGCATAGCAAGAGTGCCCTCCACTGTTCAAATCCATACTAACAGTTTTTGTGGTCTGAGAAAAGGGACAGAAAATTTTTCTTTTGAGTCTGGAATTTCTTCTAGATTGTTAAACACAGTAGGGGTCTCTATTTGTCTCCTCCTGTTTCACAGCTTGGGCTCAGTATGTGATAATTCATCTTTCTTTATGGGATTCAAAGCTATCATAAAGAGTTAAAAAGAATTAATTTGCAAGAAAATAAACGTGTTCTAACAATTTAAGAAAACTTTCTTTAAAAGCTTCGTCAGTTATAAGAGATGATAGAGCTAAGGAATTCTCCAGGATCAATTCGTTGCTACAAGGCAACTGCTTCCAAATTAATATGATTTTTAAAACAAAAAAATTTATGGTTTTTTTTTCAGTATAGTTTGTTCCTTTATTGAATCTGTGCTTGGGGAAAAATAAGTTTGTCTATTCTGATGATAGCAGTGGTAAATACTTGTCCTGTATCAGTGCGATAGGCTCAGAGTTTTATTTATAATAATGCTTGTTTAAATAGACAAGAATGCTGTGAACTGCACTTTGAAATTATTATTGCATTTGCATGCGGGAGCATTATATGCATCTGTCTTCATAGTTAGCAGATATTTTAGCTTTAGCTGATGCTAACAAATGCAATTTTCCCTGAAACTTCTTCACAGTTTGTACACTGCTTCTCAGTGTTTTTTTTTTATCTTTCTGAAAGAAATATTAATTAGCTCTCAATTACGCAGCTCTGAATGCAGAAATAGTAGTAATTCATACAACACTTTTCCATGCTTTCATTTGTATTATTGTGTGTAGTCTAAAAGGAAGCTTCAGAAAATATTTTACTCACACATTTGTTGGATTCCTTTACAAGGCAGTTTTGTTTTAATGCTTCAGGAAGGTATCAGCATTTAATCTAGGTGCAAGCTTTAGGAAACGTTGATTTTACCAAAGTGTCTTATGAGTCATACATAATTTGAAGATTCCATAATACAGAGTAACAAAATAACAAAACACTAAATACTGTGAGATCATTTTATTGTAACAGTCCTTATTTAATATTATTGAAAAGGCTCTTTTCAGGTAATTTACATGTGTGGAACTAGAACTGAGTTATGATGGGACAAAATGAAAAGATTCTGGAGCAAAGGTGAGAGACATTGGTTGGTTAGGGTTTTTTCCAGACTGGAAACAATTAGTCCTAAAAAAGTGGGCATTTAATAAGCCGTATATGTTTTCACTATTAACCTGACTAGCATGTGATGTTTAGTTTAAATCTGTTTCACAAAAGTAGATATCAACATTTTTGAAGGAATAGAAAAGTAGATATCAACATTCATTATATTTTATCTTGCACATCATGCAAGAGGCTTTCCTCTCACATAGAGGAAAAAGATACCTACCTGCAATAAAAATTCAGAACTAGTAAAACCAGGTTTACAAATCCTGTGTGTGAGTAGTCAAAACCGACCATTTTTTCTCAACTCTTCACATTTCCTGATGGAAACTGAGGGACCCAGGGCACCCTTTCACCCCTCTCCCTTTGCCTTGGGTACTGAGGAAGCAGGCCAACACCATCCTCCTTGCTCCAGCCTGAAAAGTGTTTGGTGGGTACGCTTAGTGAGGGGGACAGAGCAAAGCCTCCCGGTGTCAGCCCCTTGTACCCCTCTCATTGAGTCAGCAGAACACCTGAGTGGCTTCAGGTATCACCACCCCAAAGTGACTTTCTCAAAATACCTTCGTTTGAATTTCTATGGGCTCATTTTAGGGCCAGACCTCAGTGATGCAAAGTGACAGTGCTGCTGGAGCCACCGCGGCTCTGTGGGCTGGTACCTGCTTAGGAGCTCGCCCCGGGTACCATTTGAGAGATGCTGCCTGTGATTTTTCACCTGTTTTCATAGGGTAAGCTTTATATACTGTAATTCATCTTGCATCCCATAGCAGCTTCAGATTAGTCTGTTAGCTGTTAGACTGCTAATGAGAAAAAGAAAATAACTGAGAGGTTATTAGTGGCTGAGATCCTGACTGCTGCACAAAACTCCCATTCAACACCTTTTGTGTAACTAAGAACTGCAAAATTCAACCCATGTCTATAAGATTAAGCAAGTCTTCGATTAATTCCCCTGAAGTCCTTGAAAATTTTTACTGCATCACATCCTCCCTGTAATAATA
This sequence comes from Lepidothrix coronata, assembly GCF_001604755.1. Classification (NCBI taxonomy): domain Eukaryota; kingdom Metazoa; phylum Chordata; class Aves; order Passeriformes; family Pipridae; genus Lepidothrix; species Lepidothrix coronata. The sequence goes on from NW_016690183.1 coordinate 736,914, forward strand.
AAAAATATTGTTTCTCTTCAGTAAAAAAATAGAAGAAAAATGATGAAATTCTTCACTACCTAATGGATTCAATCACTTTGTAGTATATCAAAAAATGAAAGCAAGCTATAAAGCATAAAGAAATATGGAAAAATGCTATGTTTTCCCATAATAGATATATTGTGTAACTAAAAAAAACAAAAATTAATTTTAGCTTAATATTTTAGCATTTAACATTTTTAATATTCTGGAGTAATGATTAAATTTTGGTATTGATTTCTGTCATTCATAAAGTGACTAAATTTTAAGAAAACAGCAAAAATATCCTTTCATGTAGAATGCTTTTAAGCTTTATTTCTTGTTGAATTCAGTGAGGACTTACACTTCAAAAGCAACAATAAACACAGTACCTTAGTGCTTTCATATTAGTAAGTACTACCGAAAGGGATGTTAGAAACCCCATTTGTGTAATACAGGGGCGATGTCCATTTGTCCTATACAGACATATAAAATAAAAAATATTTATCGGTTGTAATTTTCAGTCTTCCTTGTTTCCCCCCACAAGTGCTTGTTTGCATGACTGGTTCATAGTTCAATCCTGTTAATTTCAGCGGTGTTTCTAATGTGAATAAAGGCTACTCATTTGAGTAGGACTTATTGGATTGAGACCACAGTCTGTCATTCTGTGAAGCATCTTTGTAGCCTCAGTGTGCTGTGCAGGAAATGTACCATCATCTGTGGCAAAGCGGCATTTACTTCAGTGCCATCTGTGTCACCTGCTTGCCTACCTGTCCAAGAAAGTGAAGCTTTGAGAGAGATCTGTTTGATTTTTTAGGAAATGTCAAAATAATTTATCCTAAATGGAAAATACTCTGGTGAGATTCTTTGTATGTCTAGTTTCAGGTTGACTTGGGTGGAAAAAAAAAATCCTCGTGACTCCTAGCATTGTTCTCTAAAATATTTTTCAAAAGCAGTCCTTGAATATTTCAAGGCAAATAGATGATGAGGTGAATGAACTTGGGTTGGTCATCTGAAAAGTGTTCTTGCTCTTTTCAAGGCATAGGAGTTGAGGGAAGAAATACAAAACAGAGCTGTAGGTCCCCCCTTAGTATAGGTGCGAACTTTGTGCTGTGAGACAGCACAAAACTAGGCATTCATTTCATTGAGAGCAGAGCTGAGCAGTGGTTATCCCAGAAATACCTATACAGCTGTATTACATGTGTACTTTTCCACAAGTTATATTTCAAATGCAAACGGCCGTTTCTTTGAGTTTGCAAATTAGTACGCTAGCCTGCTTATTATCTGGACATGCTGAGTAGGTCCTTATCGATAGCTCCTGGCAGTGGGCACCAGTGCTGAAAGTTTCTTTGGAAAGCTTACACATTATACATATTAGCTTCGATGTACAGAGATCATGACACTGTCTTCCAGTGCAGAAAATAATACCTGTTTTGATTGTAAATGTTCACATTTGGTCTTGGTGATTGCTGTACAGTGTCTGAAATAATTAGTTTGCTGGTGTTTGATTAGCTCATTCTAGATCAGAGGACAGCCATATTTGAATGGCCATATTGCCTGAATCCATCACTAATTACTTAAACCTTTTGTGCAAGGTTTGTTTAGAGAAAGCTCTCCTTAAACAAAAGAATAGCGATATATAGATAAAAAGCTGGAAGAGGAGCTGCACAGTTTGCAGCTTCTTTTAGGAATCAATCCTCTCTTGCACCATGCCTTAGTTGCTGTATTAGAAGTAGTAGTTGTTGTACTAGTAATAATAATAGGCAATAACAAAAGCAACAGCAGGCAACTCTTACCCAGACTGCCAAGGTTTGGAAATAAACACTGGAAAATCTTCCCAGTGAAAGTCTTAGGAGAGACGTGGTCTTTCCGTGCAAGGTCAGTACTAGCAACCAGGGAACTTGGTAGATACTGAATAAGGACCGAGGGTCAGGCCCCCTGACTTTTAGAATGTAAATCTGTAATGTAAACAAGGATTTGTTAAAGTTGTCTTAGTCCAAAAAGACTCTGGAGTGAGGCAAGCGTGTTGGGTGTTGGATGCCTCGCTGGTCTGTACTCTGCATGCTTTCACTTTGCAAAGCTGAATTACGGACTGAAACTGTGTTTTGGAAGCCTGCTTTTTCACTTAACTGATTTTTGGAGGCTTTGGCTTCTTCAACATATGTTTTTAGATACCTGTGGCCAGTACGCTCCTTTTCTGTGGTGAATCATGTTATCTTCTGTGATACTTTTGTAACACAGAGTAATAGCTTTTACAGAAGGATTTACCATAAGGATTAGTCTAGTAT